>NW_023458879.1:17584-34132 GCF_013731165.1 Rhagoletis pomonella | reverse complement strand
CTCAAATAAACTTGAAAAAACCACCACCTTACGTGATATTCCTTACATAAATGTAGGGTGGCCAGATGCGCTGATTTAATCAGTAGGTGTGCTAATTTTTTTCTATTGCACTGATTTTTAAGAGCCCGAAATCAGTACGCAAAATCTACTGATTTTTTGAGTTTGTACTGATTTTGTACTCATTTTTACATTTAATACTTTTGTAAATTGGTGTAATTGACTTTTACTTGAGGTTTACATGTACAAAACAATGGTTTTTGACAACTCATACGTATGAGCAGATTGAAAGCATTAATTAAATTTAAACCATTATTAAAAAGGTGTCAGCTTGCAATTGTTTCGTTTCCTGGATTTCGCAAAATAACAAACTGTTTGGATTCAACCCAACCCAACTTCACGATTTGCAGGTTTTACAGGATTTACAGGAAAAGCTGGTTTCGCCATTAATAAATCTTATGAAAGGTGGTGGTGAGTTAATCATATATTAAGTACACTGAGAAGATGAGAATTAGAGATAATCTTTCGATTATAATTAAACATCCACTGAGAAATCGGCTGTCAGTATTTCAAACTTAAAACGACTACTGCTACGGTGCAATGTAAGTTCTAAAAATGTTGAAAAGGTGCAAACTACCGACTCTTGGATATGGTATATGTAGTTTTACTTTGATTTTTGATATTCGACCACCTGTAATTTTACTTGCACATACACATTTAACACTATTAAATTTTATTCGTACACGAGAATTCGTTTAGCGATAATTCGGTAATATACCATTTAGTCAACATTTTAATGTGAATGTTGTATTTAATAAGCACACCAACTAAATATGTTTTAAATTTGTAACTTAAAATATGCAAACAGATTCTGACTCGAACTCGTCTTCTACTGAAACTGAATGAGCTACAAACTTTCTTTATTTTCTCAATTCTTATAAATTTTCTAGACAGTTTGAGACTTCAACTCACATGTCTTTTGTTATAGAATTAACTATATATTTTTATTAAAAAAAAATTAAATTATGTAAGGAAAGAAAAAATTTTCAAAACCTGTCAATACATTTTACTACTATTTTCCTGAGCACAGCTGTACATACATACGTAATACCATTGATTTGTTTTAAAGTAATTAATTTTTGTATTGATAATACTATATGTATTTAAAAGTCTATTAGTTATTTTTTTTTCAATTAATGCGCTGTTATTTGGTTGTTATATTGTTAATAATAAAAAATACGCTTAAAAATGAGCTGATTTGTATGGCTCTGTACTGATTTTTGATCCCAACTGTACTGCTTATGTCCCTATAATATCTGGCCACCCTACTGAGAGGAAACATTAATTAACTGATTTAACGATCATTAGTTAAGTGCCCGTTAGAGATAATTTAATGAACGTTTCTAAGTGCGGCTGTAATATGGTAGCGAGACTGAGAAAATTAATTTGAATTAATAAGCATAAATGCAAATTAAAATTTTACCCTTACAGACGGCAGTAATGCGAATAAACCAGCCGCAAGGTCGTGGGTTCGAGTCCCACGGCCAGTATACTTTTTTATTTCTTTTTCATTCTTTTTTTTATAAGTTCTATATTTTTTTACGTTACTTTCAGTTAGTTGTTGTTGAATTTTTAACAAAATTCATCTCTAAAAATTAAAATTAACTAATAGTAAAATAAGAAATGTGACATAAAATAAAGCAAATGAAAATAAAATAAAGTAAAATTAAATATATAAATAAAATAAAATAAAAAATATAAAATAAATAATAAAAACAAAAAAATTTTCGCAATCGCTCTAACCGGGTATCGAACCTGGCAGCTACAGGCTTGTAGCTCGCAACTCTCACCACTCGGCTACCGCGTACGCGAAGCTCGACTGCTTCGTTTGCTTACTTGTACAAAAGACAACAACTGGCCGTTTTTACCAGTGTTGTCATCGAAAATTCCCCGGATCCGAGTTAATTCCCAAAAATTTCGTGCATTTGTTCGGCTGCTTATGCTCATTTTAAAGAGGAAAATGCATGAGTTAAAGCAAATTAAGGCTGGTTATGCAAATAATCGAGCCCGTTTGTCTACCGTATAAGTGGTCTAAGTGTATTGTATCGAATGGTTTAGGGTTTTTTGGAATATTGTGCAGCAGTTTTGTTTAAATATGTCTATTTTGTTTTCATTTTCGGAAACCAGTAGTTTGCTTTAATTTTTTGATAACACTTTTCAACCCCTTGGTGACCTAACTGTTCGTGGACTGTTCTAATGACTTCTTTTTCCAGCTCCTTAGGGACATATAAATGTAAGATATTTCTGTTTTTTAAACACTACACCATTTTCCATAACAAAATTTTCCACGTTTCCTTTTTCTAGTTTATTCCTTAGTTGCACTATATCTGCATCACGGTGCAGTTGGAAGTCTACATTTTCACTGTCGACTACCGCTATAATATTTTCACTGTCGACTTCGTTTCTGCTAAGCGCATCTACGAGTGGCATTTTTGTACCTGCTCTATGGGCTATTGAATAATTGAAGTTTTCTAGCTCTAGTGCCCTCCTTGCTATTCGATTGTTCACTAATTTCTTATTGAGTGTCAATGTTAGGGAGTTGCAGCCGGTTAATATTTTAAACTTTATGCCTTCTAATTAACTCAAAATCTGCGTAATGCATTTACAATAGCGTGGGCCGAAAATCCGCTTTTTTAGAATTTTTATTGGTAATAGCAAAAATATAGTTCACTATGCTATAAAAAAAAATCTGTGTGAAATGTGAAAATTTTTGGTCAATATCCAAGTCCATCTCGCCCAAGTCCATCAACATTCAAGTACTAAAAATTTTTTATTCTTAGCTAACTTCGTCATATACCAAATTATGAAGGACTATTACTTTCGAAGATTATTGCAATTTTAGTAAAAAAAATGTAAAAATTAATTTTTGTATTAATTTTTATTTTTTTAGCATATTGAACTTTGATGGGCTTGGGGGAGCCTAGGATATTGACCAAAAAATTCCAAATTTTACACAGATTTTTTTTTAAAGCATAATGAAACATATTTTTGCTATTACCAATCAAAGTTCTAAAAAAGAGGATTTTCGGCCCACGCTAATATACAATGTCCAAATTCTCCGATTCAAAACTATTACAGTAGTTTTCCGATTTAACGAACATTCGATTATATGAAAACCGCATATAACGAACGTCCCCATTTTTTATACTGAGTACCTTATATAACGAATAAAAGGAATGAAGCTGTACTCAGTTTAACGAACAACATGCAAATATTTGGTTTTCAAGGGTAAAAAATAATTCTAAGCCAAATGAAAATAAAATAATGTAAAAAAAATATTTTTTAAAAAAAAGTTTTTATTTAACCTGTACAATCAAAGGAATAAAATGAAGTAGTGTAACAAAAGATTTTTTAGCAAGAAAATTTTGTCAAAACTGCACTAAAATGAATAAAATAAAATAAGTTAAGATCTCGTTAAAGTTACTAAAAGCCATTTAGTGAAAGGAGTTATTCAAACTCTAATGAAAATTACTAACAATTTGTACTAATTTACTTCGTTTTTAAAGAAGCTTGTCGCGCGAATAGCAAACCGGCATTTAAATATCTGCATACATACATATACATACATACCTAACAAATTATGCATGTACGCTGAATTCGCCGACAAGCTTGGATGGAAATTTTCACCCAATAGCGTACTTTTCTAAAAGAACATGTGAGGCAGAGAGTAGGTATCATATACCTTATTTATACCTTCCCAAGAATCTTTCAAGCATTTATACCTTTGTCGTTATGGCGCACTCGCTGGAACCGTATTCAAAAGTAAACAAAATTTGTTATTTTTATTCGATAATTAATTTGCGCGTTGTACCGAAATGGAAGCGAACAAGAATTCAAATTTGTTATAATAATAATTCAAATTTAAACGGGCTGTATAAAGAAAACCAGCCTTTTTCACTTCGCGTCAAATGAGTGATGTGTTTATACCTGTTTTCTAACCGATGTGAGAAATAAAAAAGCGATTTCAAAACAAATTCGATTCAATACACTTTCGAATTTCTGAGCGTATTGAAAGTTGGTTTAAGCTTCCGTTTTGAATCACAGCGAACTGGGTCAAAGCGCTTTATGTGTTGGTATAAACAAGGTACAGTAGTTTTCCGATTTAACGAACACAATTATTGTCAGGTCAATTCGTTAAATCGGTGTTTTCTTTAAATCGAGTTTTAGTTTTTAATCACATCGAATAAACACTACAATTTTAAAAATTCATACACATTTGTTCTTTAAATTGAGTACTTTATTAATAAAAAACCAAACAACAAAAGCAATTCAAGTCACATTAGCTGGCAATGTTTTCGACATGCAGTTGATTAAGAATATTCACTTTTAATTTAGATCATGGAGCTTTTTAATTTACAACATAAAAAATCTTTGCATCTACTTGAAAAATTGGTTAATCGTGGATTGTTTTTTTGGAATATTTAGATTCATTTTTACTGCTTCTTCTTGAAGCTCTACTAGTACAATCTGTTTTGTTGATTCAATATTGTTCTGTTTGGCCCACTTGATGCACACATCAAAACTTTTAATGACATCCTCATGCTTAATTTTAAGCTCTTCAGTTTCAATATTGTCGTCATTTTCGTCATGATCATCTTCAGCATAATCGAAATCTTGCTCAGGCCCCTGCTGCACCCATTCATTTAGATCGTCGCCTGTAAACCGGATCTTAAATACAACGTAGGGTTTTTTGTAAAAGTACATATTAAAAGAGGTTCACAAATTTCCACTCAAAACATACATTTGGAAACACTGAGTTTAGCAAATTTACTCCACTCCTCATTGCTAAAGTGTCTTCATCCTGCCGTAAAAAAGATGACAGTGGTAAGTCGTCTCCTTCATCGAAATTGTCGTTCCCTTTAAGAAGCTTATTCCAGCATTTCGCCAATGATGCTTCAGAAATGTTTTCCCATCCCAAAGCTAATGCTGTTGCAGCATCGTAAAGCGTGTATGATTTCAAAAATGCAATTACATCCTGGGTTTGAGTTGCGAAAAGTCTCGATAGAAGGGAACTTTTGTAGTGCAGCTTCAACAATCGAATTGCACTTTGGTCCATAGGCTATATAAGTGGTGTAACATTTGGCGGCATATAAAGCACCCAAATTTTACCACTTGCCGAATTTTTTACCAAATCCTCAGCCGGAGGATGAGATGGAGCATTATCGAGAATTAATAAGGCATTAATAGGAAAATTGTTTTGGGCGAGAAAACATTCCACCTTTGGTAAAAATCACAGTAAGAATAAAATAAAACTTAAAATTTTTTGAAAAATTTACCCTTGAAAAATTTATCGAAAAACCAATCTTTAAATATGGTGCATGCCATCCACGCATTTTAATTAATAACTTCTTGCAGGTGTTTTTTAAATGGATCAACTAGTTCCACATTGGATGAAAGCTTTTCGCCACTTTGCTTTAGAAGTCCTATGCCAAATCTGTTTTTGAATCGCGTCAGCCATCCATGACTCACATTAAAACTTCCGCCATATATTTCTCGGTGTATATCCTTCGCTTTGTGTTGCAATACAGATCCAGTTATGGGAATGTGTTAATTATGCTGCGCCAAAAACCAGGAGACAAATTTTTCTTCTATTCTTGGAAACTCGCCACTTTTAATTGCTTTCCTATTTTTGGATTTGTAACGCGATATTTCAGAATTTTTTAAAAGTGTTTCTTTAGATTTCAAAATTGTTGAAACCGTAGATGCTCTTAGATTGAAGTTTTTACACAACTCGGATACACGCACACTGTCCAAGCGAGGCCGCCGTGTTTAGCATTTAGATTTGTAAAAAATGCTTAACTTGTAAAAAACATATAACTTTGTATAACCAAACTGTTCTGAATTCAAATTTCCATTCTTATTCATTGAAATGAAATATCGTAAATGAAATATCGTAAATGAAGTTTGACATGTTAATTAGTATCACATGGCAACATCGGTGTCAGCACAATTCAGCACTTTGACATAAGTTTACAGACTCAGGGTAGGTATACGTATGTATGCAGATACATAAAAACAGATAAAATTCTTTTGTTCTCAAAATTACGGCTATATACAATTAAAAATACATATATAATTAGCACTTTTGGCGGGAAAATATACACATTTACATATTATTCGTGAGTTAACGACGAACGATATATTTGTTTTGCAATACCGCTTGTCGACGGTAGAATTCGGCAAAAGTTCATCCACCAGCTTTATCGAAAACGAAACATACCCACATATACGAATACATACCATTAAATATATACATACGTGTGTGTCTATGCATATGTATATACTCATAGAAAAACCCGCCATATAAGCAAACTACACTAAAAAATTGTGCAAAACCCAGATTGGCTGCGTCTCGTACAAGCCAAATAATTATTGAAAATCATTGGGTGAATAATCAAAGTGCTTATTTTTCGATACCCAAGTAAAAGCGTATTTGCGTACCTACAGTCGTACATATGTACATTTAAATAGATAAAGTTGTGTTTTTTCGAACATTCCCTTTGCTCGTATAAGCAGTATCCCGTTCCCAGTTCGTTCGTTCCGCAAAAGTGCCACATATATGTACATAAAAAGTAAATAGCATATACAGTGGGCCAAAAAACTCATCTCAGCGAGATATAATTATAAAATTGAATATACGCTTATTTAGTAACATATCATTTCTATTATACATAAAATACGTATATTCTGTGCTTACAGTGTGAGTAGAAAATAGTTTGGCGAGTAAACAAGATACCACCCCTACCCATTCAAACAAAGTGGTTTCCCCAATTTTTCTTAATATAAACTAGTCCATCTCAGTTCAACCAGATACCTCCAATATCCACCTTTACATCTCTTTAACGGAGCTACTGAAATTTATAGCGGACTATTGTGTCTTCTACATACCTCAGCAAAAAATTTTTTTTTTCTCCAAGCTCTCTGATTTCTGCATTTCAAACGTGAATTTAAATTCAAATCGTCACATATTCGAAGTAATAACCTCCATATAACCGTAAATTCTCAAACGTTTGATGTTATTAGCAACCCACACCGAAGACAAGTCCAAAAGCCCCAAAATGAGTGATGACGAAAAAGGTCAAAGCGCTTCCACCGAATCACAACGCCCGACGCGTTCAAGTGGAAAGTCCGCAAAAAAATCGAAACCTTCGGTCTCATCCACTAAGTTCATAGCAGAGACTGATAATTTTATGGATTATTGCACACGATTTAGATCAACCCCACTAGAAGATAATTCTGAGTCTGCCCTAAATATTAAAAATGCCAACTTAGACAATTTCTGGACACGAGTGCAAAATTCGTATGATATGGTAGTAGAGACAGATGAGCATGACCTCCCTGAAGATTTTAAAACTTGTGCCTACAGCAAATACCGGTCATGCCTCATCACTAGGGCAACCGAAAATTTGCTTCAATAAATACGTTTATGGCGCTAAAAACTTGCACTAAAAACCAACAATTTTGCACTATTAAATTGCTCTTAAAAGTTTAATAAAAAAAATTGCGAATTCTTTTATTCAATTTATTGTTAATTTAAACCAGCAGAACGAAAATAATAAGTGATACATTAATATGTACATATGAATATGTTTAAAAATTGATATAAATAAACATACAAAATACACCAGTTCAAACCCACCAGGTAATGCTTAAAAATTGCTGTTGCAGTACACAATAAAGACGTGAGCTAAATTTTCGAAAAGGAAACTGTGCCGGTTGTCACGGTATACGCTTTTGAACATAGAAAATGTTCTTTCAACATCGACGCTTGTTATTGGAGCATACTTAAATGACAAAGTTTCTGATACACTATATTCTGTTTTGAAACCAGCTGGTTTGGTTGCTGACAATTGATTAGCAATGTTTTGTAATTCCAGAAAGCCTTCATTTTTTTCTAGCACCGAATTAAATTTTTCGTTCACCGCTGTACATTTCGCTTTCTCAATTGATTTTTGTGCTTCTGTAACCACATTTATTTTATCATGTAATAAATGCGTTGTTGACTCTAAAGTTTTGATAGAGTTTATTAAGAATCCAAAATTATTGGCAATGAAAATTAAGTCTTGACGGACGCTGTCATTATTCAAAAGGGTTTTCGCAATCGGGATATTCTTCGAATCATTTACGTTCAACAAATTCAAAACACTTTTAATTGTTTCAAAATTCTTAGCGTAATAGTTTACTGCTTCAATCCAGGTGCCCCAGCGTGTAGTAATAGGCTCCGGAGGTAGTGCCAGCTCTGGTGCATGTTCTTTAAAAATATCAATTCGAGACGGAGCTTTTAGAAAAACCTTTTCCACGGCGGCAACTAGTTCATCAACTTTTGGATTACAATCACGAATGGTTTCGCAGACTCTATGAAGACTGTGTGCAAGACAGGTTACATGCAATAGCTTTGGATAAAATGTCTTCAAAGCGTGCCCAGCTTTTATCATGTAAGATGCAGCATCAGACAAAAAGAGCAGAACCAAATTCCTATCAAGATCTGAACCCAATATTCTAATAGCGTCGTCGAAAAGTCGTGCTATAGTTGCATGGTTGACTTTTTCTAAAGAATCAACATGTAATAAAAATCGTTGCTTTGCAAAGTTGTAGTCACTGTCTAATATGCCCAATATTACAAGCGCAATATGTCTGCCAGTGCTATCGGTTGTTTCATCGATAGAAATCCACAAGTATTTACTTCTTATCGTTTTTTTTATGTCTTCTATGGTATCCTTGTAGAGGCTTCCAACGGTGGAGCGTACTGAGGTTTCGGATGGTATTTTGTTCTCGATATATTTTTCAAAAAATCTTCTCAAGTATTCGTTTCTCAGTTTGTAGAGCGGAATGTCTGAGGCAACGAATGCTTTGCACAAATCCCTTACAAATTGTGTCTGCTTTGAAAATGCTGCATTTTCTCCTAATAACTGCTGAGTAGTTGTCGAAGTTTTCTTTTCTGCCTCGATGTGCCCAATTCCTGCCACATGTGATTTTAAAAAGAAAATTTTATCTGAGTTAACTTGCTTATTGCAAATAGATTGATAAATAGAGTGGCCATAAAAAAAACTACATGTGGTGAAATTGATTGGATTTGTGGTGAAAATTTCAAGAAGCTGCTTTTATTGTAAAAGTTGCAAAAATTTGCCTATATTGTAAGAAATTGGAAAAAATTGCATTTATTATAAAAATTGCAAAAAATTGCACTAACAAATATGGCTCATTTTTAAGAATATTTTCTAGAAATAACAGCTATCTTATTAGTTTTTTGAAAGCACTTCAAACTGTATAGTTGCAAATGCAAATTTTTGGTTGCCCTACTCATCACCTATGAGGACACCAAAGCGCAAATCGGTGACCAGCTCCACCTCCTCAAACAAATGAGCATTCCCGTGCCTGCGCACTCTACGTCGCAACCCACAGACGATTGTGGCTTTGGCTTAAAAGTCCCTCCTTGTGATACTGAGGTCTTTTACGGGGGTTATGAACAATGGCCGTCCTTCCGTGACATGTTCACGGCGGTCTACATAAACCACCCTAAACTCACAAAAGCGCAAAAATTGTACCACCTTAGGTACAAAACACAAGGTAAAGCCGGCCAGATCGTGAAACAATTCGCCCTTAGTGATGACATGTTCGAGCTGGCATGGGAAGCCCTCCGGTCCCGAAATGACAGAGTAGGGAAGAGAGGTGGTGGTGTGGCGATCTATTGCAAGAGCTACATTGACATCAAGATTGTATCTAAATCAATGGGGGATGGTATTGAATTCATTTTCGTTGAGTTGTCTAATGAAGCTACTAATGTTTTGGTTTCCTGCGTGTATAACCCACCTAAGTCAACTCGTCTCACACCGTATTTTGAAATTTTGTCGTCTTTTGTTGTGGATTATGTCAATATTGTTATTTGTGGTGACTTCAATGTAAACCTGCTTTCCCGTGAGTCACTTGGTTTCATTGATGCTGTTGCAGGTGTTGGACTCTCTATTGTCAATACTACGATACCAACTCGGTATGAGTGTAATGCTAACCCCAGCTTACTAGATTATTTTATTGTCTCTGACCAATCTTTAGTTTTAAAATTTGATCAGCTGTCCTTCGTTTCTGATCATGACCTTATATTTTGTGCTCTTGATATTACCTTTGACTGTCCCAGGAAAACAAATACTTTCTCGTTTAGGGATTATAAATCCTTGAAAACTGACTCTCTGTTCTCACATCTTTCATGCATTAATTGGTGTGATTGTTGGAAGCTTGTTACTGTGAATGACAAACTTAGCTTCCTCAATAAGGTTTTGCTAGATGCGTTTAATTGTTTTGTCCCTCGCCGTGAGTGTAAGAGCAAATTGTCTTGTCCTTGGTTCAATGTTAAGGTGGAGTCAGCTATTAAAAGGAAAAATAGATTACACTCTGTTTGGAAAAGATATCCCTCCCAATCTAACTGGGAAGCCTTTAAGAGTGCACGTAATAATTCCACGAAGATTATCAGGAAGGAAAAGCTGAAATACTTCGCTTCGAAACTAGATCCTGCACTTCCTCCCTCAGTTTTGTGGCGTAATATTAAAAATTTACGTATTCATACTCGCAACGCCTCTGAATGTAAATTAAACGTTGATGTGCTAAATAACGCTTTCCTTAAATCCCCATTGTTAGGTGCTACTCCTACTCCTCTTTTGCCCATGACGACTTCCAGGTATATAGGCACAGAATTTGAATTTGTAGCAGTTAGTGAGTACGACGTAATAAAATGTGTGCTAGATATCAAGTCGGAAGCGGCGGGAGAGGACGGTCTCCCAATAAAGTTCATTAAGATTGCCCTACCTTACGTTGTGGGCACTCTTACGCACATTATCAATCATAGCATTACGACGTCTTGTTTTCCGAATGAGTGGAAGATTGCATCTGTAAGGCCGGTGGCGAAAAAATCATCCGCTAGTGCACCAAATGATTTCCGGCCTATTAGTATTTTACCTTCACTTTCAAAGGTTTTTGAAGCGTTGTTGGCAGAACAAATAAATGAGCATGTTCATAAACACAGTCTAATTTCCAATTTACAATCTGGATTTAGGAAAGGACATAGCTGCTCAACGGCAATGCTTAAAATCATTGATGATATACGCTTGTCATATGACAAAAATCAACTAACACTACTTTGCCTACTTGACTTCTCAAAAGCATTTGACTCTGTTAATCACGACATATTGTGTACTAAACTTAAAGAGTATTTCGGATTTGGAAAGGATTCCTTGAAGCTTATGGGGAGCTACCTATCTGGCAGATCCCAGTGTGTACGAATCGGTACAAACATCTCTAAACTTGAGCCGGTTTCCTCGGGGGTTCCTCAAGGTTCAGTCCTTGGTCCTCTTCTATTCAGTTTGTTCATAAACGATGTTTTTCTTACATGTAAATTTGCAAATATTCATGCCTACGCGGATGATATTCAGATATATCTATCTAATAACTTTGGAAATATTGATGTATTAGTAAGCCAACTTAATTGTGACCTGGATGCCATTGAGCAATGGTCTAAGGATAATAATCTTCTCCTGAACTCTAGTAAGTCATATGTATTACCAATTGCAAAGAAGAAGCTTAATACTACTGCCATACCTCATTTAGTTATTGGTAATAAACCATTACAATTTGTAAGTAAAATCACTAATTTGGGCTTTATAATTAACTCGTCTTTGAACTACACTGATCATATAAATTCGGTAGTTAGTAAAGTTTATGGTACTCTCAGAAGTCTACACCAAAGTGCAATATTTACGCCCATTACTACTAGGCGTAGGCTTGCACTACAATTGATAATACCATTAATGACCTATTCTGAGCTGGTTTACAATAAATTGGACTCTGTTTCAGCTCATAAGTTATCTGTGCTATCCAATCATGTCACTCGGTACGTTTACGGCCTAAGAAAATTTGACCACATTTCGAAGTGGAGAACGAGTTTGCTGGGATGTGAAATACATGATTACCAAACGGCCCGGAGCTGTATATTTCTTTACCGCCTAATCATTACCAAGTCGCCTTCTTATCTTTATGACAAGCTGATATTCCCAAAATCTGAGCGCACTAGGGATCTTATTGTACCCGATTTCAATTTCGCAACATCGACTAGACTGTTTTTCATAAATACTATTAGAAGTTGGAATTCCATTCCGACTGCACTAAGAGGCAAGTTAAATAAAAGCAACTATAAAACTCTCATATATTCGCACTTCTCTAAAAACCCAAGCAGGCCATCAGAATTTAAATTAGTTTAGTTTAGAATTAAGAATCATGTATTATGTATTATTTATTATTTACCTATTTTTTTATTTATTTTGTTTTGTCCTGTGTAATCACCAATATTTCCTATGTCCTAATTATGCGTACCAAATTTTGTTGTACTAAAAAAGAACACAATTCTTATTGTACTAATGTAACTCTTTGTTGATAAATAAATTCAAATTCAAATATGAGAACAAGCGCGTACAAGTGGACAACCACATTCGAGTTCTAATGAACCTAAAGCCAATTCAGGTGGAGAACAGTGAAGAAATTCAAAGACTTCAATCCACTGTTAACAACTGCCTCCAAATCCTGGCAACCAGAATGTATCCACCGAAAGCTGGGATCCCATTTTAATCTACTTAATTACCTCGAAACTCCCTGAGAACACTGTTACTTTATGGGAACAGTCCCTTAGCTCGAGGAAAGACCTCCCCAACTGGTCCCAAATGAACCAGTTCCTCACCACAAGATACGAGGTAGTTGAAAGGGTCGACCAATGGCGACCACCCAAAGACAAGCCTAATTTCGCCAATAATAGTAACAAAAGGCTACCCCCATCCCACAATAGGTCGTTTTCGAAACCAATACAAACCTTCGGGTCACAAAATAGATCCTTTTCTCAGGTCCAGTCACACATGACAGAACAAAAGAAAAAGTTCGCTTGCGTTATCTGCAAACAACAAACCCATTCTCTCAGTCAGTGTCTCAAATATAAAAGACTCTCCATAAACGATCGCGAAAAACTAGTGATGGAACATAACTTATGCGCCAACTGCCTGTCCTCCACGCATACCCTCCAAGACTGCCCATCTGATCGGACGTGTTATAAATGTCAAAGAAGGCATCACACAACTCTCCACAAGGACGTAACCTCCACGCCTAACCAGCGTCAACCACAACCGCGGAGAACCAGTTCTCAGGTTGCAACAGCTTCTGCTAACCTGCAGACCCCGGACCGTGCGGAGACCCAAGATGAGCCCCCCAATGTTCGAATCAAGTACAATCCCTTTATACAGAAAATGAAAATCAAGTACTCCTCCCAACTGCTATAGTCCATGTAAAACATAGAGGTAAGCTCTCCAAACTGAGAGCACTCATTGATCAGGGCTCCCAACGCACCTTTATCTCATCGAAAGCCCAGTCAAGACTACGGCTACCTTGCCAAGCTTCGAGTTTCGAGATCTCTGGCATGGGCGGGAAAATTGTCCAGACCTCAAACAAAGTGTGCTCCTTGGTCATAGTCAGCTCTCATTTAAAGCGCGAAATTCCAGCGCAAGCGATAGTACTGCCCCAACTAACCAAGTTGCTTCCAAAATTCCCTATAAATTCTGAGCAAAAGAAGAAATGGTCCCATCTTGAGTTAGCAGATCCTAACTGTCACTCTCCTTCCCAAATCGACCTGGTTATAGGCAGCGATATGCTTCCCCAAATTATGCTTGATGGTCTTGAAAGAATCTCTCGCAACTTACTTGCCCAGAACACCATATTCGGTTGGATATTGAGCGGCCAGATCCCAGAAAGAGTTGCAACTTTCTCGACTCAGGTAGAGGATGCCACAAATGAGCATTTGAATATGCAACTAAAAAAATTTTGGAACTTAGAAGAAGTTCCAAAATATGAAGACATCACCCCGGAAGACGAGATATGTGAAGATTTTTATAAATCAACAACGACCCGCACCACTGAAGGGTGTTATATAGTCCGACTCCCATTGAAGTCAAGCTTTCCTGATAAAATCGCCTTAGGATATTCTCGTACCGCAGCCTTGCAACAATTCCTCAGTATGGAGAAGAATCTTCTCAAGAAAGGCGATCTAAAACATCTTTATGACAGTGTTTTGGAGGAATATCTCATCCTCAATCATATGGAACCGTCGAGTTCGTATGAGATAACCTCAGAGGGAAAATACTTCTCCTTTTATCTTCCCCATCATGCAGTCATAAAGCCTGAAAAAAGAACCACGAAAGTAAGAGTTGTCTTCAATGCATCAAAGAAATCGGGTACCGGCAACTCGCTTAATGATATTCTGCATACCGGGCCGACCCTACAACCCGATTTGATGCTACTAGTTCTCAACTGGCGCACTTACCAATATGTCTTCAATGGTGATGTGGAGCAAATGTATCGCCAAATACTCTTACACGAAGACGACCAAGACTTTCAAAGACTTATCTTTCGTGCATCCACAGGAAGTCCAATACAAGACTATAAACTGAAAACCGTCACATTCGGCGTTAATTGTGCTCCCTATCTAACCATACGCACTCTCCACCAATTAGCACAAGACGTAAAAATTACCCACCCCTTGGCTGTGCCCATATTAACCACAGAAACCTATGTAGATGACATCCTATCTGGCAGTCATGACCTGCTCACTGCTCTTACCCAAGTCATCCAAGCCCTAAAATCAGCTGGTTTCCCCTTGAAAAAGATCACTGCCAACCATCCTAATATCCTGAAATACATAAGCAAAGAAGATTTGCTGGACACCAACTTCCTCGAGTTTGAAAAAGCAAGCACTACGAAGACTCTGGGGATTCAGTGGAACGCCCTCACTGACTCCTTCTCTTATACAGTTGATCCCATCCCAGCATCATCCGCGAACACAAAACGGCAAATCCTATCATCTGTGGCGAAACTTTTCGACCCCGCAGGATGGCTAACGCCGATAATGATGCAAGCCAAGATTCTCTTACAAGAGCTATGGCTTGACGGGACTGACTGGGACGAGCAGGTCAAACCCCTCCGTCTGACAAAATGGACACAGTTCGCCAATAATTTACAATCCATCTCAAACATCCAAATACCTCGATGGGTAAATTATATCCCCAATAGTTATGTTGAACTTCACGGCTTCTGCGACGCCTCGGAAAAGGCATATTGCGCCACCATATACGTTCGTAATACCGATGACACCCAAGTAACCTCTCGTCTTTTGGTAGCTAAAAGCAAAGTGGCACCCCTACGAACCATCAGCCTACCCCGTCTCGAATTTTGTGGAGCTCTCCTACTAGCCAAACTCGTCGCGGTCGTCCAAACCCATCTTAATCTCTCCACAAAAAGGCTTATCATGTGGTCGGATTCCGAAATCGTTCTAGCATGGCTAGAAAAACCACCCCATACGTGGAAAACATTTGTTTCCAACCGCACCGCGCAAATCCTCGACCTAGTTGGAAACGCCACCTGGCGACACGTGCGCAGCAAGGACAATCCAGCTGATATGGGAACCAGAGGATGCAAACCCCTAGATTTAGCAGCTTCCTCCCTCTGGTGGAATGGTCCGGAATGGCTAACAAGCCCCACCGAAGCCTGGCCAAAATCTTCAACGCGAGATATTAACGCCCCAGAAACTCGACGAGTGGAGGCACTCCATGCCGCTGAAGAAGAGCCTGGCATTCTAGAGCGGTTCTCCTCATTTCCGCGCGCCCTCAGGGTAATGGCGTATGTCTTCCGACTTATAAACACCCTGAAACGTCGAGTAGAAGGAGTTCATACGGTTCACCCTGTGTCCCTCACCCACGATGAACTCCGTACTACGAAATACCGGCTTATAGCTTTGACGCAGACTCGACATTTTCCTCGTGAAAGGGCCTGCTTAGAAAATAAAAAACCAATCGATAAGCGGAGTCCATTGCTAACACTCAATCCGTCCATCGACAAGCATAACCTACTCCGTGTCAACGGTCGATTAGCTCACGCCACCTTAAGCTACAATGAGCGACATCCCATAATTATTCCCGAGAAATCCCAATTCGCCACCCTCTATCTACGCTTCTTGCACGAGTTGCTTCTCCACGCCGAAATACGTCTGATGCAACAGGTCACCAGACAGGAATTCTACATCCCTCGGCTCAAGCCTCTCATAAAGAAATGCATCTTTCAATGCAAACCCTGCACAGTCCACAAACAGCAAATGCGCTCCCAAATTATGGCAGCTTTGCCATCTGAGCGGTGCACCTTTTCTCCGCCCTTTACGATCACCGGTGTGGATTTTGCGGGGCCTTTTCAAATAAAGGCCTCATTGCTAAGATCACATACCTTAGTGAAGGGCTACGTCGCCGTCTTTGTATGCTTTACGACAAAGGCGGTCCACCTGGAGCTGTGCTCTGATCTCACCACGAACGCTTTTCTAGCTGCATTTGCTCGTTTTGTTGGACGCCGTGGCTATCCGGCCAAAATCATGAGTGACAATGGCACAACCTTTGTAGGAGCCAAAAGAGCAACGGAGAAAGAATT
>NW_023458879.1:12161-17484 GCF_013731165.1 Rhagoletis pomonella | reverse complement strand
ACTGCTTACTGTGTGACTTAGTTTAGTTTCTGCTAACTGTGCTAACTCCCCCCTTCTTAAGCATCAGCGTCTCGCTGATAAAAATTGTATTACTTTACTGAAATATGCGGGTAATCTATTATTGGTGGGATAATAAATGAGTTTTTGTTTTTTGGTTTAAGTAGGGTATACAGACCAAGTGATAGAGTTATTGTTATAAAAATAGCTGTCAAGCTTGTGCTTATTGAGATAGTATTGTGTGATGATATTCTTTCTAATTTTTTTAGGTTATTTAAGTGAAGTTTGTGTAGATAGCTGAGGTCTAGCTTAATTTCGTTTTCTTACTTTACTTACTTTGAAGGATTGCAGGTAGGACTTGGTAGGAGCTCGTTTGCCAGTTTGAGTAACTAATGTTGTTCAAGGTTATGGTTTCGTTATAAAAATTTACAAGAAATGTGCCATTTAAATTGTGCGATGTATTATTGTAAGTAATATTACCAATAAAATTAGAAAGAAATATTGTTCCTTCTCCGATTAATTCAACTATGGGTTTGCTTTCATATTGGTAGTCGCATAACGCTTTTTCTCCGCTAAGAATTTGTGAAATGCAATGGGTTTTATCTAATTTCTAAAGTTGATTTCTTTTGCATATTGTAGTGTCGTCTATTGCAATACATTTTCCAATAACACCATATTTGTCATTTTGGGATATGAAGATGTTGGTGAATTCTAAGTAGACTCTTTTATTATTTTTTACAGTTGATCGTATAAGGATGTTGTTAAATAGGGTATCTTCCGTTTTAGGTATTGAAATTACATATAAAAGAAGTGAATCTTTGATGATCATTGACGGTTCTGCGTATTTAAGGGCCTGAATCTCGTTTTTGAAAGGTAGTTTATTGGTTTGAGATAGTACATTAGCGATATCTTCTTTATTTAAAATTTGAGAGTGAATGATTCCTTGTTTTGCTAACTGCGCTGCCATGACGATTTTCGCAATTTCGTCTTTTACTATACCTAACTCATTATAAAGTGTTTGTGTGAATAACTCTTTGTTATCCTTTGCCTCTTCGTCTATTATTCTATTATCTAAAATCTTTGTATTCGTCCTAATGAGATATTGGTTAACAGTATATTGTCTGTCGCCGTTTTCAGTCAGTTCGTCTGTTTTTGAGAGGATTTGATCCCAGTCGGTTGCGTCGGGGTTCCCTGCCAACCATTTCCATGCGGATCCTACCCAGTTTATTGATCTTTTTTGTATGGTTGCGTTCTTTGTTCGTAGCTGGTCGAGTAAGTTGTCTATTTCTGAAAGTTGATGCTTGAGTTGAGGAAATAACATGCTCGTTTTACTGATGTCATGGTTTATAGTAAGTCGTATATCGTTTACAATTTTTTCATATTCGTCCAAGTTGATAGTATGAATAATTTTGTATGTTCCTTCAATGATTTTCCCTAGTCCTTGTTTAATCGTTACAAGTGGGCTGTTATATTCGTATGTATCAATCGTAGCGATAGTCGAGTATGGTAAAAGTCTGGAATGTAAATGTCCGTTAATTTTTTAAGTGGGACTTGTGGATTTTCCTATTATTAGCTGTTGTTATAGTAACCTTGTTATTCTTTGCTACAGTTTCTTCTTTGAAAATAGGTTTTGTCTTTCCTTTTATTTGTTTATCCTTTTTTAGAACAATTTCCCCTGGTTCATAACTTTTTGGTTTCAACCGTTTTTTATTATGATTTCTTAACATATTTTTTTGTTTCCTAGCTATTTCGTTACGAAAGTCGACATTCACTATGTCTCTAAAATTAGTTAGATTTTGATAATTTATTCTATGGGTTCTGCCGAAAAAAATATCAGCGGCTTTTTTCTTCGTAACAGAGTGTATTGTATTATTATATCTATCAACAGCAATATTAATAATTTCCTTAAGTGAACAATCAGGATACTCTGATTGTAGGCATCTAACTATTTCTATAATTGTAGAGTGCACACGTTCAATTGCGCCATTAACTTCACTCTTTTGAGGTGGTGCTAAATAAATTTCAATGCCCAAACTTTCTAGGTAATTAAGTGTTATTGGGCTTATAAAACTGCCTTCGTTGTCCATCACTAGGATCCTCGGGACAGTAAAATAATGAAGTAGTTTAATTAATTTATCCCTGATATGTAATACAGACTTATTTTATTATTTTAAAAAATTTTAAAAATTTAGAGAATTTATCAACACATGTAATATATTTTTCGCCAGACATTTCAATAATGTCAATGTGCAGTATTTCCGTTGGATATGAAGGTATGGGCGTTGCCTGTATTTCAGGCTTTTGAGGATGGCGGTCGTATTTGTTGCATCCACAAGTTTTGCATGCTTTTGTATATTTCTTGATAAGTTTACTCATTTGTGGAAAATAGTATTTCTCCAATATTTGCTCTTTATTTTCTCTTTCATTTCGGTGAGCTCTTCTGTGCTCTTGTTCTATTATTTTGAATTTAACTTCTTCGTCAGGAATATCGGTAACAAGTTTTTGTGTGATTCTAATACGAAATTTTGAAAAGTTTTCCTGATAAACTTGTTGTAATAAAGAAATATACTTTTCAGGAATTTTGATTCCATTGAGAATATTTGGATTAAGAAAATCTTTAAGGTGTTTAACTAATTTAGTTTTATCATAGACTTCGCTTTTAATTTGATGCCTATGGTACCTTGGGTGAGGTTCCTCGTGAATAATTTCATCTTTTCCCTCCTGAAATATAATTTGGTTTTTAAATACATTAAGAGGTGCCTCGCAATGAGGTATGAGTTGTGAATTATCTTCTTCTGCACTATGCTGTGATATTTCATCGGAAGATGTCATTGTATTAACCTCTATTGGTAACCGTGATAACGCATCAGCGACTACGTTGGTTTTTCCTGGTTTATAAATTAGTTTATAGTTGTACTCTTCTATTCGACCTTTCCACCTTTTGGGTTTGGCATTGTTATTACTGTTGCTCAATGCAAACGTTAGTGGCTGGTGATCAGTAAGAATTTTTACTTCTTTTGCTCCATACAAGTAAGTCCTTAGCTTGTCAAGAGACCATACTATAGCGAGCATTTCTTTTTCTATTGTCGAGTAATTTTCCTCAGTTTTATTGGGCGATCTAGATATATAAGTTATGGGTTTATCCTTACCGATTTCCCCTTGAGAAAGGACTGCTCCAATTGCGGTATTAGAAGCGTCCGTAGTTAAGATAAAAGATTTATTGAAATCAGGAAATGCCAAAATTTCAGAAGACACAAGCAACATTTTTAGGTCGTTAAATGATTTCAATCCTTCATCTGTTAATGAAATTTTTACTTTTTTAGATTGACTCGCTTTTGTTTGCGCATTTTCACCCCTTGTCAAATTTGTAAGTGGTTTGGCAATTTTTGCGAAGTCTTTTATAAATCGTCTATAATATGACGCTAAGCCTAAAAAGCTTTTTAGTTCTTTAAGATTTACGGGTGCAGGTATATTTTTTTATTGCTGATATTTTTTCAGGGTCAGGTAAAATACCATTCTCCGTTACAATATGCCCTAGGAATTCTACTCGGGTTCTGAAAAACTTAGATTTTTCCATATTTATACCCGAGCGCACTTGTGCACAAGGGTATATTAATTTTGTTCACATAACGGTTGTTTGTAACAGCCAAAACGAATCGAGATAGATATAGACAAATGTATACATAAATGATCAGGATGAAAAAAGAAATCGATTAAGCCATGTCTGTCTGTCCGTCCGTCTGTCCGTCTGTCCGTCTGTCCGTCCGTCCGTGTACACGATAACTCGAGCAAAAATTGAGATATCCCAACGAAATTTGGTATGTAGGTTTCTGTTAATCCAAGGTAGGTTGGTATTGAAAATGGGCGAAATCGGACTGTAACCACGCCCACTTCCCATATAACGGTAATTTCCAGAAATACGAAAACTGCGATATTTTAGTGACTACTGAAGATAATTCACTCAAAATTGATATTTATAATAAGTTTTAGACGAAAAATAAGAATATTAGAAATTTTTGGAAAATGGGCGTAGTCACGCCCACTTATAGTTAGTGTGTATATCTTGGTAACCGCTGCACCAATTTCTTCCAAACTTATCACAGTTGTTGGCCTTCGCATAACATACCAAATGGGCGAAAATTTTTAAAATCGCTCAATAACCACGCCTACTTCCCATATAACGGTAATTTTCAGAAATACGAAAACTGCGATATTTTAGTAACTACTGGAGATTATTCACTCAAAATTGATATTTATAATAAGTTTTAGACGAAAAATAAGAATATTAGAAATTTTTTACGAAAAATAAGAATATTAGAAATTTTTGGAAAGTGGGCGTAGCCACGCCCACTTATGGTTACATGTGTATATCTTGGTAACCGCTGCACCAATTTCTTCCAAACTTGGCACAGTTGTTGGCCTTCGCATAACATACCAAATGGCTGAAAATTTTTAAAATCGCTCAATAACCACGCCTACTTCCCATATAACGGTAATTTTCAGAAATACGAAAACTGCGATATTTTAGTAACTACTGGAGATTATTCACTTAAAATTGATATTTATAATAAGTTTTAGACGAAAAATAAGAATATTAGAAATTTTTGGAAAATGGGCGTAGTCACGCCCACTTATAGTTAGTGTGTATATCTTGGTAACCGCTGCACCAATTTCTTCCAAACTTATGACAGTTGTTGGCCTTCGCATAACATACGAAATGGGCGAAAATTTTTAAAATCGCTCAATAACCACGCCTACTTCCCATATAACGGTAATTTTCAGAAATACGAAAACTGCGATATTTTAGTAACTACTGGAGATTATTCACTCAAAATTGATATTTATAATAAGTTTTAGACGAAAAATAAGAATATTATAAATTTTTGCAAAATGGGCGTAGCCACGCCCACTTATGGTTACATGTGTATATCTTGGTAGCCGCTGCACCAATTTCTTCCAAACTTGGCACAGTTGTTGGCCTTGGTACAGCATAAAAAACCGCCGAAACTTTTTAAAATCGGACAATAACCACGCCCACATCCCATATAACGGTAATTTAGAGAAATACAAAATCTTCGATAAATCATTAAATATTGCAGCTAACTTATTCAAAATTGATGCTTGCAACAATTCTTTACCAAGAAATACAATTATGGTAAAATTTTGGAAAATGGGCGTGGCACCGCCCACTTATGATCACATATAAGTATATCGGTAACCGTTCTACCAATTTGTACCAAACTCGGTATGGTTATTGTACTTGCCACGTGTAAGCAAAACTTTGAAAATTATTGAAATCGGACTAAAATAACGGCCGATTCTCATA
>NW_023458879.1:6267-12061 GCF_013731165.1 Rhagoletis pomonella | reverse complement strand
AGCATATTCCACATTTTGCGTCTACTTTCATTTGCGTGCATTAATCAGCAATGTCTTATATGTAACTTGACACATACATGCCTAATTATTTGGCTATAAGAATACACTAAAAGGCATAAAGTGCAAGCTACGCATACAAGAATGCAAGCGAAAATTAATACCCTGTTGAATAAAGCCAATGCAATAGTTTCTGACAAATTAATTAATTTCCCTTCAAGGTGCTGACATATGTTCCAAATATGAATGAAATCGGTCCCGCCGTTTGGTAGTTTAGTGACATACAATATAGGAAAAACTCTATGAAATTGTGAGATCGTGACATCTCAGCTTTCTTAATTTTTTGGCAACAATAACAAAAAGTTTTGGATTTTTTTAAACCGAAAAACCTACCGCATAGAAGATCCAAAAAAGTACTTTTTACAGAATTGAAATCGGTTCAGCCGTTTGGGCAGGCATCGCGGTCATACGAAAGACATTTCATTTTTATATATCGGTTTTTTAAAGTACAAACCGCGTATCGTCAATCTACAAAACCGCGCAACTGACATTTGCTGCCAAAAATTGGATTTGCTCACACAAGCTCTTGGCTCAATCCTTATCCATTCAACCTGAAATATACTAGCCAGAAATGCGATTGCTTTATAAGAAAGAGAACCATTTTAAAATATGAGTGTTTTTACTCTCTAGAAAATAATTTATGCAACCTCACAGACGCGGTTTTGCATTATCTTGATACGCGGTTTTGCATTTTTAACTTTACTTTAAACGACGATATATAGATTGCACACGATTTAGATCAACCCCACTAGAAGATAATTCTGAGTCTGCCCTAAATATTAAAAATGCCAACTTAGACAATTTCTGGACACGAGTGCAAAATTCGTATGATATGGTAGTAGAGACAGATGAGCATGAGGGAGGGGGAAGATTTTAAAACTTGTGCCTACAGCAAATACCGGTCATGCCTCATCACCTATGAGGACACCAAAGCGCAAATCGGTGACCAGCTCCACCTCCTCAAACAAATGAGCATTCCCGTGCCTGCGCACTCTACGTCGCAACCCAAAGACGAATCTGGCTTTGGCTTAAAAGTCCCTCCTTGTGATACTGAGGTCTTTTACGGGGGTTATGAACAATGGCCGTCCTTCCGTGACATGTTCACGGCGGTCTACATAAACCACCCTAAACTCACAAAAGCGCAAAAATTGTACCACCTTACGTACAAAACACAAGGTAAAGCCGGCCAGATCGTGAAACAATTCGCCCTTAGTGATGACAATTTCGAGCTAGCATGGGAAACCCTCCGGTCCCGATATGAGAACAAGCGCGTACTAGTGGACAACCAGATTCGAGTTCTAATGAACCTAAAGCCAATTCAGGTGGAGAACAGTGAAGAAATTCAAAGACTTCAATTCACTGTTAACAACTGCCTCCAAATCCTGGCAACCCAGAATGTATCCACCGAAAGCTGGGATCCCATTTTAATCTACTTAATTACCTCGAAACTCCCTGAGAACACGGTTACTTTATGGGAATAGTCCCTTAGCTCGAGGAAAGACCTCCCCAACTGGTCCCAAATGAACCAGTTCCTCACCACAAGATGCGAGGCAGTTGAAAGGGTCGACCAATGGCGACCACCCAAAGACAAGCCTAATTTCGCAAATAATAGTAACAAAAGGCTACCCCCATCCCACAATAGGTCGTTTTCGAAACCAATACAAACCTTCGGGTCACAAAATAGATCCTTTTCTCAGGTCCAGTCACACATGACAGAACAAAGGAAAAAGTTCGCTTGCGTTACTGCAAACAACAAACCCATTCTCTCAGTCAGTGTCTCAAATATAAAAGGCTCTCCATAAACGATCGCGAAAAACTAGTGATGGAATATAACTCATGCGCCAACTGCCTGTCCTCCACGCATACCCTCCAAGACTGCCCATCTGATCGGACGTGTTATAAATGTCAAAGAAGGCATCACACAACTCTCCACAAGGACGTAACCTCCACGCCTAACCAGCGTCAACCACAACCGCGGATAACCAGTTCTCAGGTTGCAACAGCTTCTGCTAACCTGCAAACTCCGGACCGCTCGGAGACCCAAGATGAGCTCCCCCAGTGTTCGAATCAAGTACAATCCCTTTATACAGAAAATGAAAATCAAGTACTCCTCCCAACTGCTATAGTCCATGTAAAACATAGAGGTGAGCTCTTCAAACTGAGAGTACTCATTGATCAGGGCTCCCAAAGCACCTTTATCTCATCGAAAGCCCAGTCCAGACTACGGCTACCTTGCCAAGCTTCGAGTTTCGAGATCTCTGGCATGGGCGGGAAAATTGTCCAGACCTCAAACAAATTGTGCTCCTTGGCCATAGTCAGCTCTGATCTAAAGCGCGAAATTCCAGCGCAAGCGATAGTACTGCCCCAACTAACCAAGTTGCTTCCAAAATTCCCTATAAATTCTGAGCAAAAGAAGAAAGGGTCCCATCTTGAGTTAGCAGATCCTAACTTTGAAGAAGTTCCAAAATATGAAGACATCACCCCGGAAGACGAGATATGTGAAGATTTTTATAAATCAACAACGACCCGCACCACTGAAGGGCGTTATATAGTCCGACTCCCATTTAAGTCAATCTTTCCTGATAAAATCGCCTTAGGATATTCTCGTACCGCAGCCTTGCAACAATTCCTCAGTATGGAGAAGAATCTTCTGAAGAAAGGGGATCTAAAACATCTTTATGACAGTGTTTTGGAGGAATATATTACCCTCAATCATATGGAACTGTCGAGTTCGTATGAGATAACCTCAGAGGGAAAATACTTCTCCTTTTATCTTCCCCATCATGCAGTCATAAAGCCTGAAAAAGAACCACGAAAGTAAGAGTTGTCTTCAATGCATCAAAGAAATCGGGCACCGGCAACTCGCTTAATGATATTCTGCATACCGGGCCGACCCTACAACTCGATTTGATGCTACTAGTTCTCAAATGGCGCACTTACCAATATGTCTGCAATGGTGATGTGGAGAAAATGTATCGCCAAATACTCTTACACGAAGACGACCAAGACTTTCAAAGACTTATCTTTCGTGCATCCACAGGAACTCCAATACAAGACTATAAACTGAAAACCGTCACATTCGGCGTTAATTGTGCTCCCTATCTAGCCATACGCACTCTCCACCAATTAGCACAAGACGTAAAAATTACCCACCCCTTGGCTGTGCCCATATTAACCACAGAAACCTATGTAGATGACATCCTATCTGGCAGTCATGACCTGCTCACTGCTACCCAGGCTCTTACTCAAGTCATCCAAGCCCTAAAATCAACCGGTTTCTCCTTGAAAAAAATCACTGCCAACCATCCTAATATCCTGAAATACATAAGCAAAGAAGATTTGCTGGACACCAACTTCCTCGAGTTTGAAAAGGCAAGCACTTCGAAGACTCTGGGGATTCAGTGGAACGCCCTCACTGACTCCTTCTCTTATACAGTTGATCCCATCCCAGCATCATCCGCGAACACAAAACGGCCAATCCTATCATCTGTGGCGAAACTTTTCGACCCCGCAGGATGGCTAACGCCGATAATGATGCAAGCCAAGATTCTCTTACAAGAGCTATGGCTTGACGGGACTGACTGGGACGAGCAGGTCAAACCCCTCCGTCTGACAAAATGGACACAGTTCGCCAATAATTTACAATCCATCTCAAACATCCAAATACCTCGATGGGTAAATTATATCCCCGCTAGTTATGTTGAACTTCACGGCTTCTGCGACGCCTCGGAAAAGGCATATTGCGCCACCATATACGTTCGTAATACCGATGACACCCAAGTAACCTCTCGTCTTTTGGTAGCTAAAAGCAAAGTGGCACCCCTACGAATCATCAGCCTACCCCGTCTCGAATTGTGTGGAGCTCTCCTACTAGCCAAACTCGTCGCGGTCGTCCAAACCCATCTTCCGTCCATCGGATTCCGAAATCGTTCTAGCATGGCTAGAAAAACCACCCCATACGTGGAAAACATTTGTTTCCAACCGCACCGCGCAAATCCTCGACCTAGTTGGAAACGCCACCTGGCGACACGTGCGCAGCAAGGACAATCCAGCTGATATGGGAACCAGAGGATGCAAACCCCTAGATTTACCAGCTTCCTCCCTCTGGTGGAATGGTCCGGAATGGCTAACAAGCCCCACCGAAGCCTGGCCAAAATCTTCAACGCGAGATATTAACGCCCCAGAAACTCGACGAGTGGAGGCACTCCATGCCGCTGAAGAAGAGCCTGGCATTCTAGACCGGTTCTCCTCATTTCCGCGCGCCCTCAGGGTTATGGCGTATGTCTTCCGACTTATAAACACCCTGAAACGTCGAGTAAAAAGCGTTCATACGGTTCACCCTGTGTCCCTCACCCACGATGACCTCCGTACTACGAAATACCGGCTTATAGCTTTGACGCAGACTCGACATTTTCCTCGTGAAAGGGCCTGCTTAGAAAATAAAAAACCAATCGATAAGCGGAGTCCATTGCTAACACTCAATCCGTCCATCGACAAGCATAACCTACTCCGTGTCAACGGTCGATTAGCTTACGCCACCTTAAGCTACAATGAGCGACATCCCATAATTATTCCCGAGAAATCCCAATTCGCCACACTCTATCTACGCTTCTTGCACGAGTTGCTTCTCCACGCCGAAATACGTCTGATGCAACAGGTCACCAGACAGGAATTCTATATCCCTCGGCTCAAGCCTCTCATAAAGAAATGCATCTTTCAATGCAAACCCTGCACGGTCCACAAACAGCAAATGCGCTCCCAAATTATGGCAGCTTTGCCATCTGAGCGGTGCACCTTTTCTCCGCCCTTTACGATCACCGGTGTAGATTTTGCGGGGCCTTTTCAAATAAAGGCCTCATTGCTAAGATCACATACCTTAGTGAAGGGCTACGTCGCCGTCTTTGTATGCTTTACGACAAAGGCGGTCCACCTGGAGCTGTGCTCTGATCTCACCACGAACGCTTTTCTAGCTGCATTTGCTCGTCTTGTTGGACGCCGTGGCTATCCGGCCAAAATCATGAGTGATAATGGCACAACCTTTGTAGGAGCCAAAAGAGACTTTATGAATGAAATGTCACAAGAAGTCGTGCAGAAATATTCACCTCAAGGGATCAACTGGCAGTTTATTCCTCCCAGTGCCCCTCATATGGGTGACTTATGGGAATCCGCGGTTAAAAGTTTTAAACACCATCTCAAAAAAACCGCTGGAGCCCAGAAATTTACCTTCGAGGAGTTTACTACCCTCTTAATTAGAATAGAAGCCGTTTTAAATTCCAGGCCAATCTGATCCCTCTCCCAAGATCCAACTGATCTCACGGCGCTTACTCCTGGCCACTTTCTACGTGGCACCTCACTCTTATCACTCCCAGAAGTGAACCACCAAGATCTATCGTTAGTCAACAGGTGGGAAAAGGTGAAGGTCTTGCAACACGAATTCAGTCGCCGTTGGAAGGAAGACTACCTTACAGATCTCCAAAAAAGATATGAGTGGAAAAACACACAACTAGAGCCGATAATGGATCAATGTGTCCTCATAAAAGACGATAATCTACCCCCCACTGAATGGCGTCTAGGCCGTATAGTGAAAACACATCCCGGCAAAGACGGTCACATTAGGGTAGTCGACGTGCGTACCCAAACACGACCCATTGTGAAATTGTGTCTCCTACCCGCAAACGACCTACCCACATCTGTAGAAGATCAGACGCTATAAGAAATTTCCCTCGAATTCCTCTTC
>NW_023458879.1:3198-6167 GCF_013731165.1 Rhagoletis pomonella | reverse complement strand
AATGGCACAACCTTTGTAGGAGCCAAAAGAGCAACGGAGAAAGAATTTATAGACTTTATGAAAGAAATGTCACAAGAAGTCGTTCAGAAATATTCACCTCAAGGGATCAACTGGCAGTTTATTCCTCCCAGTGCCCCTCTTATGGGTGGTTTATGGGAATCCGCGGTTAAAACATTTTAAACACCATCTCAAAAAACCGCTGGAGCCCACAAATTTACCTTCGAGGAGTTTACTACCCTCTTAATGAGAATATAAACCTTTTTAAATTCCAGGCCAATCTCATCCCTCTCCCAAGATCCAACTGATTTCACGGCGCTTACTCCAGGCCACTTTCTACGTGGCACCTCACTCTTATCACTCCCAGAAGTGACCCACCGAGATCTGTCGTTAGTCAACAGGTGGGAAAAGGTGAAGTTCTTGCATCACGAATTCAGTCGCCGTTGGAAGGAAGACTACCTTACAGATCTCCAAAAAAGATATAAGTGGAAAAACACACAACCTGAGCCGATAATGGATAAATGTGTCCTCATAAAAGACGATAATCTACCCCCCCCTGAATGGCGCCTAGGCCGTATAGTGAAACCACATCCCGGCAAAGACGGTCACATTAGGGTAGTCGACGTGCGTACCCAAACCGGCATTCTAACACGACCCATTGTAAAATTGTGTCTCTTACCCGCAAACGACCGCCCCACACCTGTAGAAGATCAGACGCTATAAGAACTTTCCCTCGAATCCCTCTTCCTTGTTGGCTCGACAGCCTTCTCTCGCCAATCTCCAATGTAAGCACACTCCCTTTATGAACGTATGCATAATCCTTATAAAAATATATGTGTATGCCCCAACCCCATATGATCTCCCGTCAATTAGCTTGAATAAAATCGCCTCACTAATTGCCGCCATTCGACCATACATATCCTTACAGATGGAGATGAAAATCGACACCGGCAGTAGTCCGAAACCAGCCCCTAGACCAGCAACCAGACCAGCACCCAGACCTGCACCTCAACCAGCACCTCGCCACACGCGACTGTCGACAACGGTGGCACCGCCTGACCCCGTCGCCGACCCGCCTCCAAAGAAGGACGACTATCAACGATGCCGATTATGTGCTCGGCATCACGCGCTGCGTGCCTGTAGAGTTTTTCGGGCGCTGCAACCTAGGCAGCGATACCTTGTCGCACAAGCGCATGGCTTTTGCACGAATTGCCTTGCATTGTCCCATCAACGCAAGGAGTGTTCGTCAGCCGCAGCCTGTAGAGTGTGTGGACAACTACACCACACACTCCTCCATCGAAGCTCGATTCGCTCCAAACCGCCAAAGCAGCGCCCAGTAGGTAACCATCGCACGGAACCACCAAAGCAACTCCACGGAGGCAGAAAGCGCATGCCACCACCGAAGCAGCGCCGTCCAACCAGTAGTCGCAAGAAGTCACCACAGTCGACCACATAAGCAATTAATGGTAAAACTACCAAATTCTTGGTACAAAACGCGATCCGTACGCTGAAGTGGGTTCAGAGCAGCCTAGCCGCTTAGTGCGCCTAGAGGGGGCAGGATGTCCAAGCGAGGCCGCCGTATTTAGCATTTAGATTTGTAAAAAATGCTTAACTTGTAAAAAACATATAACTTTGTATAACCAAACTGTTTTGAACTCAAATTCATTCAAATGAAATATCGTAAATGAAATATCGTAAATGAAGTATGAAATGTTAATTAGTATCACATGGCAACATCGGTGTCAGCACAATTCAGCACTTTGACATAAGTTTACAGACTCAGCGCTGTAGGTATACGTATGTATGCAGATACATAAAAACATAAAATTTTTCATCATCAAATCAAATTTCGTGCAAGAATCGTGATCTCGCTCGCTTTTGTCCTCCACCGATTGTACCCTATATTCGCTAGTTTTTGTTTCTAAAACGCATTATTGAAATAAACTTTGTATTTTAAATCGAATCGTTTAGCGTGTCGTTTTTTGCAAGGTGCAAAATAATTTCTGCAGTATTTTTATACGCAGAAATAGATTTTCCGTGCAACCAGATTTTCGCGCGTGGAATCTAGTGCTCCGCCGAGTTCATCGCCGACCTTCGGTTAACGAACCATCGCCACAAGCCAATTCCAGCACCGACCGGAATTGCCCAGCTTTACAACTGTGTCCACCGTCTGCACGCAAACACCCACAAACCACCCAGTGGACTAGCTGACCGAAAGTCCAGCATCCGCCTGCCAGCCTACCATTCGTCCAGCCGCTGACGCATCTTCCAGGCACCAGCCAATCCGCCAGCCGCCCAGTCGAAAGACGCTCCATCAGCCGCCCGCAAGCTCATTATCTGTTTGGGTTCGACGACCAGAACGATCACCACCGCTACAGCACCCAATCATTAACCATCCACCCAACTGCTCCTCGAACGAAGCTACAGCCCACACGGCTGTAAAGAGTTTATTCTTTAAATTTTGAATAGAACTTTTTTTGGATTAGCATAAGGTTTGAAAATTGACGATGGCTACATTTGTATTTTGGTTTTAAAAAGATTCCTTTTTTGTAAATCGACTTTGCCCTGTAAATATGTATCTACTAGCTTATACCCGCGGGTTTCACCCCGCGCTTTTATACAAATATGAAAAATAATTTAGTGATGTTAAGTTTTATTTCTGTGCCCATTTCGTTATAGCTCGTTATTTTTTAAGCGAGTTAAGGTATTTAGGCCGTTTAAAACTATGAAATTATAAAATCTCATCTGCTCGCTAGGCATACGAAAGATATCAATCCCTCTAAGTTTACCTTAAAATGGTTCCAGGCATACGACGCGTGAACGTGTAACCTTCTTGGAGGTGCCACGGCGGGTTCTAATATTTCCAACTCAAATTTAGTAACCTGGCCTTGATAAAATACCACTTCTCATTACTGTAGCAAATGTCTCAAGAGAGCTTTAGATTATAAGGCTGAACCCGGCTCTCCCTTTTC
>NW_023458879.1:0-3098 GCF_013731165.1 Rhagoletis pomonella | reverse complement strand
TCGATCGGCGATCACTGAAACGCAGCTAGCGACTGTATACTCGAAAATACAATGTTGCCACTTTTTCTCATTAAACCATGTTCGAATCGTGGAAATTTTGGAAGATCACAGGGTTGCTTTTAGCATTTAGATTCTAAATGCAAAAATGGAGTTGCATTTAGTTGCATTTAGGTGACGAATTTTGTATGGATAAATGTACATTTAGAGTAGCATTTAGAGCTAAATGCGCTAAATGTGCTTTTACGCGTAAGCAAAAACAGCCCATTAATTAACGAATTAACGGATCGCGAATCGCAATATTGCCAATAAATCGTGATAATTACTGACCGTGTGACGGGGCCCTTAAAGTATAGTTTTACCCCAAAATCGATTTATCGTTCGCGTTGGTCACTATTTCTAAAAAATACATCGATGTTTTTTTCCATCGAAATGCATCGAAATATACTATCGATTCATATCGATATATCGTATAAAAACATCGATATTTTCGATGCATCGAATGAAAATATCAAGGCGCATATTCATAGTCATATTTAGTACTCAACTAACCGCCCTATTCCCACACGGCTGACAAAACTCAGTGGCCGTACTACTGCGCCTAATACTATGCCGCAAATTTATTTTAAGCTGTCGTATGACAATTGTCAGTTTTATTGTTATGACCTACTGAGTAAGTGACAACGGCGAAACAATGTTTATATTATGTTTTAGGCGCAGTAATTGTGACAATAATCATATGATGAATTTTGTCAGTGTTGTGGGAATAGGGCGGTAAGTCGAAACTATTCTAAGTCAAAACTAAAGCTATTCATAGTCGCCTTAGTTTCGACTTTTCTGGCTAAGTACCAACTTAAAATTTAGTTTCGGCTGCAGCTGCAACTAAGTCGTAACTAGGAAGAAGTATTTTATCAAATTAAGGGAAAACAGACGAAATATGTAAAAATTAAGTTGGTAGAGGGTGATTTTGATAATATTGAATAATCTCCAATTAAAATTTACAAAAATCGATCCATTTTAATCGGAAGATGAAATTAAATGCGTATTACAATTCGAATAAAGCTATATCACAATTTTATAATTGGAATAATTTAGATAAATTCTCAAATAATAAGTCAGTTTAACGCTAGTTCTTTTAAAGTAAATTTGTGCATAATATTTAGATATCTACTATTTGTATGTTTCACAGCATGCTTTCGATAAACATCGACTTCACATCACTGCGGTTGTTCTGGCGTTTTCAAACAATTAACAAGAAAATGATACTTTATTCTTTTGCATAATCATGCAATGAAAATAAAAATTACATAAACGGATGATCAAACTTGACATTATTTAATAAAACTGTAGTTTTTCCAAAATATCGTAAAGAAAAATCGATACATTTTCACACTCGTTTTGCTATATCGTAAACTAAGTCGAAACTACCTAGTAGAAGTCTGAAATGCGACTATGAATAGAGGTAAATTTTAAGTTGGTACTTAGATTTAAGTTGCAACTTTGTTAGTTTCGACTTAGTTGCTGGACTATGAATACGCGCCAATAAAATTTTAATACGTACAGTTTACATTGCCCACAAAAGTCGATGCATCGAAAACAATACATCGATATTTATCGGAATGTCCAAAACATCGGTTTTATTCGATGCATCGAATAGGAAACATCGATGTTTCCGATGCATCGTTATTTTTTCTGCGTTCCTACTAAAATGTCCATTGAAAGAGGGCCTCGAGAAGATTTAAAGGGTCTGTTGTGGTTTTTATTGGAACACACTAAAGGTGAAGATGCTAAGGAATCAGCACGCCAGGAAATGGATGAAGAGAAAACAAAATTTCTGGAATCTGCTTTAAACTCTATGACTACGGATGTAATGAAAGATTTCCAAATAGCAATATCTATACTAGATGATGACTCGTCGGAAGTTTCTGATAAAATTAATGCTTTGAATACAATCAGAGATAATATAGACGACATAGATTTTGCAAATAGTTTTGTTAAGGCAGGAGGATCTATGTATTTGATAAAATTTTTAACTCATCAACAGTGGGAAATAAAAAGTTTGGCTGCATATATTATCGCTGAAATGTCACAAAATAATCCATTCTGTCAAAAATTATTTAGTGATTCTAAAACAATTCCCATATTAATTGAGCATTTGAGGGAATCTCCAGTTGTTGCGCATAGTAGTCTACATGCGTTATCATCTTTAATAAACAATTTTGAGCTAGGCCTTCAGGAGTTTTTGAAGGCAGATGGAATAAACGCTCTTTTATGCTGTTTATGCAAAAGTGACTCGAAACTAATGCTAAGGGCTTGTTTTTTAATTGGAAAATTAGGACAACGCGAAGATTTAAGAGATGGTATGGTCGAGAAATCGGCAATTGTCCGGTTGGTGAGATGTTTACCTATGACTTTTGATAAATATGATATAAATGTGGAAACAGCTCTCTATGCACTTTGTGAACTTTTAAAGAGTGATAAATGGAAAATTGACAATGGCCAGGCAGAAAAATTAAAGGTTTTAACTGGTGGCATTGTCAGGAATAAATTAGCTTATCCAGAAGATGAAGAAATCTATGGGTACGCGAGTGAAATTCTTCAGAGAATCAATGACCATCTGGCAAAAATTAAGCAATATTAAACTAGCGTAATATGAATTATGAACAATTGTTTTTAATATAAGATGTCATACAAAAAGTTTATACTGAATAAAATAATATACTGTGGATATTAGTTGCGTTCGACAAGTCAAAAATTTGTAAAAGTTCTTCCAAATTTTTACTGGATGGCGTTGGATAACGACAAAAAATTATCCAACACACAAACATTGAGAGAGCAAGTGTTCACTTTGTACTGGCTACATTTTAGTCAGCAAATAGTCTGTTCCAATAGCAGTCCAGTTTACAGGATTTAGTCAGAACTTGCAGGAAGTCGTTCCTATTGACATAAAACCTGTAAGTGGGAACACATTTGAGAGAGTAACTGAGCAACTGTCCCTAGTCAGAAGTTACAGGATTTAGTCCGGAGTTTTTTTTCCTGCAAGTTCATGAAAACTGTCAAACGATCAGCTGATTTACATGTGCAAACAAAAACAGAAAGCG
>NW_023458878.1:57552-97431 GCF_013731165.1 Rhagoletis pomonella | reverse complement strand
GAGCCGTTTCCGAGAACTCTATGGATATATATATATATATATATATATATATACAAGAATTGCTCGTTTAATATAATAAGATAAAATTTACCTTTAGGTTTATGCATTTTAAGAATACATCGAAAATTTGTTTTAGAGAATCAATGTGAAATATTTGCAGAAACGATTAACCGGTTTGCTGAGAAACCGAGACGTCTGCTTTTTAAATAATTTTTGTAAAACAAATCGGAAAGTACATATCGTCCCCCGCATGCCAGAAACATGAATGTGTAAAGATGAAAATTTTGGGATTTTTTTTTATATGTCGGGCCCCCCTAAAGTCAATCCTGGCGACGCCCATGGAAGTGATAGCTATTTCGGAAAGCACCACGTTTCCTCATCAGATTTCTTTCAGTGGGATTCGATCCAACGACCCCAGCTGACTCAGCCAGTGGCCTACGTACCGCGCTAAGTTCGCCTTGTGAATTTTCGTTGTTTTCCACTTCTTCATTTGTGAAGCCAACTACAATCAAGTGCAGCTATTCCAGAGCTATTTAAACTTGATCATGTGGTTGTTGGTTTTGTTGGTTTTTGTTAATAATTCTAATTTTTAGAATGTTTATCTTTTAGGGGTGCTCGTCCTTAAGTTATTTGTTTTTGTTATTTTATGGCTTTATAACACTTAATAACTTAAGGACGAGCACACCTAGAAGTTAGACAATCTAAAAAAATAGAATTATTAACAAAAACCAACAGAACCAACAACCACAACTACATGATCAAGTTTAAATAGCACTGGAACAGCTGCGCTTGATTGTAGTTGGTTCCACAAATGAAAAAGTGGAAAAGTAACAAGAATTTACAAGGCGAACTTAGCACGGTGCGTAGGCAACTGGTTGAGCCAGCTGGGGTCGTTTGATCGAATCCCACTGAAAGAAGTCTGATAAGGAAATGTAATGATCTCCGAAATAGCTATCACTTCTACCATTTTTTCAAAATTATTGTTGCTTTTCCACAATAGTTTTTCATTAAAAACGGCCTCAAGCTAAACTTAAATTGTTGAATGTTAATGTTATAAGGCCATAAAATAACAAAAAAAAATAAAAAAATAATAATAAACTAGAAAAGCAAAATCTGTTGCTTTATATACAACGATGAAATTTAAACATCACGGTTAAAATTCAAAAAATTAAGAAGCATCCTTATCAAGTTCAGCAAACAGTTAAAGATACATAGAAAATTGCTATATAATTTTATCGCCCTAACGCCATCCGCATAATCTTCGCCCAAAATAATGGGCCTCATGCATAAAAAGTGAGCTTAAGCTCCGACTCGATTTTCAGTACAAATTCTTGAGCTTGAGCTCACCCTTTCAGTGCAAAAATTGAGTCTGAGCTTAAGCTCACTTTTTATGCATAAGGCCCAATAATTACCTATTACTTGAGTAAATACTAATTGGAGCAATTCTTCGCCTCTTTGAATAAATAATATTTATTGCTTTTATTATTTTTAATTAATTACTAAACCGCTTTCCAAGTCGCTTAAATTATTTAGAAAATAAAGTAGTTTAAACAAAAAATATTAAACGACAAAATCAAAAATGCACTTATGCAACAGCAAAATTTATTGTTTTTATTATTTTTAACAAATGTTTAAGTCGCTTTAAAAGTCACTAAACTTATTTTAAAAATAAGGCAGTTTAAACAAAAAAATAAAAATAATTATTTTTATTATTTTTAGCCAATTTTCAAACCGCTTTCCAAGTCCCTCAATTTTTTTAAATAAGGCGGTTTAAACAAAAAAAAAATTAAACGACAAATTCAAAAACAGTTTTAATGCACAAAACACGCCAAACGGCAAATTATGCAACAAAAAAATTAATTGTGTTTATTATATTTATCCAATTTTTAAACCGCTTTGGAAGTCCCTAAATCTTCTGTTAAATAACGCTGTCTAAGCAAACAAAATTAAACGACAAAATCAATAACAGTTTTATTGCACGAAACAAGCCAAACGGCAAATTATGCAACAAAACAATTTATGGTGTTTATTATTTTTAACCAATTTTTAAACCGCTTTCCAAATCTCTAAATAATTTTATTAAAACTGTTTTTGATTTTGTCGTTTAAATTTTTTTGTTGAAACTACCTTATTTAAAAAAAGTTTGGGACCTGGAAAGCGGTTTGAAAATTGGTTAAAAATAATAAAAATAATTTATTTTTTAGTTGCAAAATTTGCCGTTGCTCGTTTTGTGAATTGAAAGAATTTTTGATTTTGTCGTTTTATTTTTCTTTAAACTGCCTTTTTTTTAAATAATTTTAGGGACTTGGAAAGCAGCTTAAAAATTTTAATTCAAAATAAGAAAAACAATACATTTTCCGTATCATAATTGCATTTTTGATTTTGTCGTCTATTTTTTTTTTTGTTGAAACTACCTTATTATACCCGAGCGCACTTGTGCACAAGGGTATATTAATTTTGTTCACATAACGGTTGTTTGTAACAGCCAAAACGAATCGAGATAGATATAGACAAATGTATATAAATGCTCAGAATGAATAGATAAATCGATTAAGCCATGTCTGTCTGTCCGTCCGTCTGTCCGTCTGTCCGTCCGCCGTGTACACGATAACTCGAGCAAAATTTGAGATATCTTAACGAAATTTGTCATGTAGGTTTCTGTTAATCCAAGGTAGGTTGGTATTGAAAATGGGCGAAATCGGACTGTAACCACGCCCACTTCCCATATAACGGTAATTTCCAGAAATACGAAAACTGCGATATTTTAGTAACTACTGAAGATAATTCACTCAAAATTGATATTTACAATAACTTTCAAACAAAAAATAAGACTATTATACATTTTTTGAAAATGGGCGTAGCCACGCCCACTTATGGTTACATGTGTATATCTTGGTAACCGCTGCACCATTTTCTTCCAAACTTGGCACAGTTGTTGGCCTTGATACAGCATACTAAATGGCCGAGAATTTAAAAAATGGGACAATAACCACGCCCACATCCCATATAACGGTAATTTTCGTAAATACGAAAACTGAGATATTTTAGTAACTACTGAAGATTATTCACTCAAAATTGATATTTACAACAACTTTTAGACGAAAAATAAGAATATAATAAATTTTTGGAAAATGGGCGTAGCCACGCCCACTTATGGTTACAGGTGTATATCTTGGTAACCGCTGCACATTTCTTCCAAACTTGGCACAGTTGTTGGCCTTGGTACAGCATACAAATGGCCGAAAATTTAAATAATCGGAAAATAACCACGCCCACATCCCATATAACGGTAATTTGGAGAAATACAAAATCTTCGATAAATCAGTAAATATTCTTATTAATTTATTCAAAATTTATTCTTGCAACAATTCTTTACCAAGAAATACGATAATGGTAAAATTTTGGAAAATGGAGGTGGCACCACCCACTTATGATCACATATATGTATATCGGTAACCGTTCTACCAATTTGTACCCAACTCGGTATTTTTATTGTCCTTGCCACATAAAAGCAAAACGTTGAAAATTATTGAAATCGAACTAAAATTATGGCCGCTTTTCATATAACGGTAAATTTCAGAAATGCTTGAAACTGCAATATTTCGAAATTTATGGACGCTAATTTACTCAAAATTGATACCATCTAGCGGAAGGTTTCGGAAAGGTGAAAAAACATATATTCAATACTTGCGCCGGGTATTTAATGTTCGGCTCCGCCCGAACTTAGACTTTCTTACTTGTTTTTTAAATAATTTTAGCGACTTGGAAAGCGGTTTAGTAATTAATTAAAAATAATAAAAGCAATAATAAGCAGGGGTTTATACTCCTAAATAAATATCATCAGAAAATACTGAGAATTCTCTTCAGATAATTCGCTCTTTAAAATAAATTTGTGCAAGTTTTATGTACAGTATGTAATAAATAAATAAACTTTTTAAAGTTTCATAAATTGCATTTTATTTACATAAAATTTACAAAGAACTCAAACATTTTCAACCGGTCTCAAAAAAGGGGAGGTTATCAATTCTTCGGAGTATTTTTTCTTCTTTTATGTATGCCACCGCATAACTTTGGACCGCGTGAACGGATTCTAATAATTCTTTTTTTACCGGAAAGATGGTACCTTAAGGGTCGTCCCGTAGTTTGGTTTAGATTCGATTATTGAATCATGAAAAAATGAACGGTACTCCTAAATTTGTATATGAGAAATGGAGTCGGTTTTGCATTTTGCTTAAAAATTACTTGTTTAATAAAAAGTTCTAAAAACACAAGATGATCTCAACTTTCAAAAGAAATACAAAATTTTACAAAAGTATTTTAATACGAATAAGTTAAATAATTCCATGAAATTTTTACACTTCATTTTCTTCGTTGTCTGGTTTCCTATTTTTTTAAATTTTCGAATACCGAAAATTTAACTGGTATTTTTATCATCTAGCTCATTTTTGTGGAACGAATTCGAAATAGCAAATTAAATCTACGAATGCTTGTTAAGTAAATATCAGTGGAAAATACTCTTTTAGGCTGTAAAGTGTAAAAAGTAACAGTAAGTGAGTATGCATTGGATATTTTTAGGACAATGTTTTCATTTGCAGTCAAACTATAAAGAGCTCTCAAGAAAAACGAAAAATGCTTACAAAATGACGCACAAGAAATGGAAAAGAAATTTTCTTCTATTAAAATTTCTTAAATCAGTCTGCAGCTCTAAGAAAAAAATTATCTTTTATTTATTTCTTCAAGAAAACAGAAATAATAAGAAATATTTCTTTTGGTTTTCTTGAGAGCTTGATTCTAAGCTTTAAGATACAGTTTGTAATTGAGGTTATGAGCTTTGGGAGGAGGGGTTTGAACCCCAAAACCCACCCCTTGTGTGCGCTAGTGCTAAGTGCTCATATTTACTCAACTTTAAACACTTTGTGTGCAGTTTTTCTCTACGTGACAAATTTGGTATGTAAAAGTAAACAGACAGTGTTTAATTTTGCACACACCAGGAGAGGAAACTGGTTACCCCTCTTTATATGCGTAAATTTAAACAAACATTTTTTAGAGGAAATTTTAAAAATTTTATGTGAAAACTGTGAATTTGCGAACAATAAATGTTTAGAACTTAAAAAACAAATTTGAAATTTGTTCTATGCCACACGTATGATAAGTAAAAGTAGGCAAGCAGTGTTTAATTTAATTAACACGGTATGCAAATTTGCATTCATCAAGAGAGGAAACTGGTTACCTATCTTAATATGCGCAAATTTAAACAAAAATTTTTTAGAGTGTAATTAACAGCAAAAACAGCAAATTCATGGGTATATGCGACATTTTTTTCTTCATGTTGTTTCGCTAACTTTATACAGATGCAAATAACACTAGTGAATCCATATGGCGCTAAAACGGCAAGATCTTACTTAGAAAAAAACCTTATTGCACATCTATAGATCAAGGTCTTTAATTTTAAATCTAATTTTTTTTAAATTCGAAAGAACGGTGCAGATCTGATCTCTTTCACAAGAAATGCCTTCATGTATTCGAACACCCATATTTTGCTACATAAATATGAATGTATTTCCTTTCCCTAACTCCCTTAGTTTAAGTTGAATTTGACCTTTTAAATGGGTGGCAACACTCCTACATCGTTGGCTTAGTTCGCAAATGTGCTAAGTCCACTTTTTATGAAAAATGAGATTTTGATGCAGTAAGATAGCACAACTCAAAATACATCATTACCAAAAAAGAAAGTTACCGAAATGTCGTTCTTACTTGTTGTTATGCAGTGGTACGCAAATGTGCTAAGTCCAAAAAAATCAAGAAAAAAATATAAACAGTGGTAAGTTTTTTTAACTTTTTCGTCAGAGTAAGAAACGACTTTAACAAGTAATTAGCGATGCAAATTTCAGAATAATTAGTAACAAGCAGCCCACGCTTTGGCTTTCATCTACAAATTATTTTTTTATGTTTTAGTTCACTCCATCGTAAAAGCGTGTTTTTAGTTTCTTAAACTAGAGTTATAAAGTTATTTTAACTTCAAACACAGAAGGTAACTATTATATCTCACTTCTGGAAAAACATTGGTAAATTTGGTATTTAATTAGGAGATTGTCATGGATTCTGCTGATAAAAATAACAATAGTAATGAGGATTATGGAATTTAATCGGATGACGGCGATATAGGATTAGGTCCGTATGGTTTTAACACTGATTCCGATGATTAGTACGAGTTACCCTCGACATCAAAAACACGCAAAAAGAGAAACCGAGTTGAAAATCCTAGTTGGTTTAAGATCAGAAATAAAAACCGTAGAGAAAAAGGTAAATGTTATTTGGGAAAACAAATAGTCGGTAGCAGCTGGAATTATGAAAAGACGAAAGAACCACGGACATTAAAGGAAAGATGTAGCTGTAAAAAAAATACCGTTATAAAGTGTGCACAAAGTACTGATGAGGATAGAAAAAAAATATTTAAAGAATTTTGGCAAATGACTTGGAATGAAAAAAAGGTTTATGTGAATACTTTGATTCAAGTGTCTCCAACTGTAAGACGTCGAAATAGAAAAGTGTATAACAAATCTAAAAGATCTAGAACCTTACAGTACTACCTCAGAAAAGAAAATAAAAATATTCGAGTCTGCAAATCTTTTTTCATAAATACTTTGAACATTGGTCGACGAACTGTTAGTGATTGGGTGAAAAACCTTTTAGTTTCAGAAACCAGTTTAAAGAAAACTGCTCAAAAAAAAAGGCACTTAACAGAAGAGAGGCAATGCCTAAATTCTTTTTTTGATTCTATGCCATCAATGGAGTCTCATTATTGTCGTGCTGATACTAAAAAAAAATATCTTCTGGCAGAGTGGTGTTCAAAAAAGAAGCTTTATGACTTTTATGTTAATGATTGGTGTACCAAAAACAACGTTAGACCGCTTTCCACATCGGTCTTTTATCAAACATTTGATGCCAAAAATATGGCCTTGTTTGCACCTAAAAAAGACCAATGCGATATATGTACACGGTTTTCAGTCGGAAACCTCTCGCAAGAAGAATATACTCTTCACCAAACAAAGAAAGAAGAGGCCAGGAATGAAAAGAACAAAGATCGGGATGAAGAAACTCATGTATTCACCGTAGATCTTCAAGCTGTACTAATGTCCCCAAAATCTCAAGTCAGCAGCTTATACTATCGTAAAAAGTTACAGGTACACAACCTGGTTTTTTTCAACCTTAGAAACCAAAAAGCTTACTGTTTTTTATGGAATTTGGTGGAAGGTGGATTAGGTGCAGAAGAGTTTGCAAGTATTTGGATTTACTTTATTGAAAATAAGGTTCTTTGTGGAAACGACAATCCAGTAAAAGTAATTTTTTATAGTGATGGTTGTACTTATCAAAATCGTAATTGTGTGATGAGTAATGCCTTGCTTAATGCAGCAGTCAGACATAATATTACCATTGAACAAAAAATTCTTGAAATTGGCCACACACAGATGGAGGCAGACAGTGTGCACAACAGTGTGAAAAATAGAAATATTGATGTCCCTTCTGATTACATTGGTATATGTAAAACAGCTCGAAAAAAGCCAGAACCGTATGATGTCACTTGTTTGGATTATACGTTTTTTAAAAAAATTTAATACGGTTCAGTTTTATAAAACTATAAGACCTGGACGCGGTAAAGGTGATGCCATAGTTACGGATATTCGTGGCATTAAATACACTCCAAATAGTGAAATATATTTAAAACTTCGATTCTCTGATGCATGGAAAATTTTACCTCAAAAAATGAATAAAAGTATCGACGCTATGGAGTTTTCAAATTTGCAACAACTTTACCTAGAAAGAAGAAAACTAACTGCTAAAAAAATACGAAGATTTGCAATTTTTAAAATCAATCTTAACCAAAGACCACCATACGTTTTATGATCATTTACCTCACCAATGATTTGCTCTTTAATTTTTATTTATTTTCCTTTATACATAAATGGTACATAAATCACGAGTTAAAATTGTTATATTTTTAACAGCAATGAAATAAGATTGTTTTAGGTTATTATTCATTTTAAAATAATAAAATATATTTAAAATAAACAACCTAATCTTTTAACAATAAAAAATAATGAAAAACAAGTTGATAAAAAATGTGCTGAGTCCACATTAAAAGAACAAAATCATAAAGAGAAAATGTGCTAAGTCCCAAAAGAGTCTATAAGTCTGCAACAGCTTTATTTTGAAATTGTCCGATTATTGATACTGAAGCATGACGAACTAAGGAAGAAAACTGCATTTACAGATCAGGAAAATATTAACCACAAAAAAAGTTAGACGGTTTTTTGTCCCTCCTGAAAAATTAAAAAAAATGGACTTAGCACGTTTGCGAACTAAGCCAACGACATATTTTTTAGAAATAGAGCCTTTTCAAACCAATTTCGAGTTATAACCATATTTTAGTAATTGGTTTAACCTATTAAATAGTTTTAATTAAAACCTTTAACAGGTGGCAACACTTTTCAAAAAAATAAAACCTTAGTACACATCTACAGGCAAGCCCGTTAATATCACAACCCGTTTTTGAAAATCGATACTTGATACTTAAGTATGTGGGCGTATTTGGTGAAGGAGAGAGAGTAACATCGTTCAGGTATGCTCATTGGGGATGTTCTCTGTTTTCGTTCCTTTTTTTGGGTACCGCAAGCATGTGTTCCTACCCAGCAAAAAATCGGTAATCGCTTTTAGTGGTAACGTGTTCTAGAAGGCACAGCGTTATAATGCCTTCGAATTTTTTCGCTTCTTTTAGGCATTGCCGGTAATGCAAAGTATGTTCTACAATATTTTATTTATTTCGCTTCTTTGTTTCATTTCGGGAAATGCAAAGTAGAATATCCTACACTATAAAAAAATTTTGTTTAAATTTGCGCATATTAAGATAGGTAACCAATTTCCTCTCTTAATGAATGCAAATTTACACACCGTGTTAATTAAATTAAACACTGCTTGCTTACTTTTAATTATCATATGTGTGGCGTAGAACAAATTTCAAATTTGTTTTTTGAGTTTTAAACATTTATTGTTCACATTTTCACAGTTTACACATAAAATGTTAAAATTTCCTCTAAAAAATTTTCGTTTAAATTTATGCATAAAAAGAGAGGTAACCAGTTTCCTCTCCTAGTGTGTGCAAACTTAAACACTGTCTGTTTACTTTTACATATCAAATTTGTCACGTAGCGAACACAAGGGGTGGGTTTTGGGGTTAAATTTATTACGATTTAAGAAATTTTGATAGAAAAAAATTTCTTTTCCATTTATTGTGTGTCATTTTGTAAGATTTTTTTCTTGAGAGCTCTTTAAAGTTTAACTGCGAATGAAAACATTGTAATAAAAATATGCAATGCATACTCACTAAGGGCCGGTTGTTCAATGTCTGATTAGCAAAAAATCGGAGGTAGAAGCTCCGGTTAGATACACGACTGCTTTATCGATCATATGTTATATGCATGATGTCGAAATCGTCGATAATGATGTTTAACCGGCAAGTAGTGATAAGAAACTTTTTTGATTTTTTTTTAATTTTTGCAAAAATTTAGGTTTATATGTCTTTTGTTACAGATTGAGCTTCTTCTTCTTTTTTGGTGCTGTAACCGCCTAAGCGATTTTGGCCGAGTTCAGCAAAGCACGCCAGTCGTTTCTCCTCTGTGCCAACTGACGCCAATTGGAAACGCCAAGCGAAGCCAAGTCCTTCTCCACCTGATCTTTCCATCGCAGTGGGGGCCTCCTCTGCTACCACCAGCGGGTTCCGAGTTGAATACTTTCAGAGTTGGAGCGTCGGTGTCCATTCGATCGACATGACCAAGCCAGCGGAGCCGCTGTATTTTAATTCGCTGCACTATGTCCATATCGTTGTAAAGCTCATACAGCTCATCGTTCCATCGTCTGCGGTACTCGCCGTCGCCAACGCGTAAAGGACCGTAAATCTTCCGCAAAATCTTTCTCTCAAACACCCCAAGAGCCGCCTCATCGGATGTTCTCATTGTCCATGCTTCTGCGCCATATACCAGCACGGGCATGATGAGTGACTTATAGAGCGTGGTTTTCGTACGTCGAAAGAGGACTTTACTCCTGAATTGCCTACTCAGTCCAAAGTAGCACTTGTTGGCAAGAGTGATTCTACGTTGGATTTCAATGCTGACAAATGCTGACATTATTATCGGTGTTAATGCTGGTTTCCAAGTAAACGAAATTCTCTACTTTCTCGAAATTGTAACTGTCAACAGTGACGTGGGTGCCAAGGCGCGAATGTGCTGACTGTTTGTTTGATGACAGGAGATACTTCGTCTTGTCCTCGTTTACCACCAGACCCATGCGCTTTGCTTCCCTATCGAAATGGAAAAGGCAGAACAGACTTCGCGGTTTTTGTTACCGATGATGTCGATGTCATCGGCATAAGCCAGCAATTGCACGCTCTTGTAGTAAATTGTTCCTGAGCGGTTCAATTCTGCAGCTCTTATTATCTTCTCCAACATCAGATTAAAGAAGTCACATGAAAGGGAGTCGCCCTGTCTGAAACCCCGTTTTGTGGCGAACGGCTCGGAGAGGTCTTTTGCAATTCTGACGGAGCTGGTGGTATTGCTCAACGTCATTTTACATAGCCGTATGAGTTTTGAGGGGATGCCAAATTCAGACATAGCGGCGTATAGGCAACTCCTTTTAGTGCTGTCAAAAGCGGCTTTAAAGTCGACAAATAGGTGGTGAGTGTCGATACTTTTCTCGCGGGTCTTTTCCAAGATTTGGCGTATTGTGAATACCTGGTCTATGGTGGATTTTCCAGGTCTAAAGCCACACTGATAAGGCCCAATCAGTTAATTGACGGTGGGCTTCAGTCTTTCACACAATACGCTCGATAAGACCTTGTAACCTATGCTTAGAAGGCTGATCCCGCGGTAGTTGGCGCGAATGGCGGGGTCACCTTTCTTGTGGATTGGGCAGAGCACACTTAAATTCCAGTCGTCGGGCATGCGTTCATCTGACCATATTCTGCACAAGAGTTGATGCATGCACCTTATCAACTCCTCGCCGCCGTACTTGAATAGCTCAGCTGGCAGGCTGTCAGCTCCAGCGGCTTTGTTGTTTTTCAGCCGCGTTATTGCTATACGTACCTCGTCATAGTCAGGCGGTGGAACGTCGACTCCGTCATCATCGACTGCGGGCTCGGGTTCTTCTTCTCCAGAACTTTCCGTGCTGCTACCATTTAGTAGGGCGGAAAAGTGTTCCCTCCATAATTTAAGTACGCTCTGGACATCAGTTACTAGGTCGCCATTATTGTTCTTACAGGAGTGCGCCCCGATCTTTAAACCCTCCGTAAGTCGCCTAACTCTCTGGTAAAATTTTCGGGCATTCCTCCTGTCGGCCAGCATTTCAAGCTCTTCGCACTCACGTATTTCTGCCTCTCTCTTCTTGTTGCGGAAAATACGTCTCGCTTCCCTCTTCAGATCCCTATAGCGGTCCCACATAGCGCGCGTTGCGCCCGAACGCAGCGTGGTCCTGTAGGCGGCATCTTTTTTCTCTGCAGCTTCCTCACTCCTCATCGTACCAGTTGTTCTTTCGGGCTCGCTGAAATCCGACTACTTCTTCGTCGGCGATACTTAATGAGCGGGAAATGTGGTTCCACTTCTCGCATATGTCGGTTTGTTGAAGAGTGCTCTCTGAGAGCAGGTGTAAGAGTCGAGTAGCGAAAGCGCTGGCTGTCTGTTGTGATTGCAGCTTTTCGACGTTAAGCTTATTTGGGCGCACATTTTTTGCTGCACAGAGGCGGGTGCGTATCTTGGCTGCAACAAGATAGTGGTCCGAGTCGATGTTTGGGCCTCGGAGTGTGCGTACGTCTAAAACACTGGAAGCGTGCCTTCCGTCTATCACAACATGATCGATTTGGTTTCTCGTTTTTCGATCCGGAGACAGCCAGGTAGCTTGATGGATCTTTTTATGCTTGAACCTAGTACTGCATACTACCATGTTTCGGGCCCCGGCGAAGTCGATCAGCCTCAATCCGTTGTCGGACATTTCGTCGTGGAGGCTGAATTTGCCCACCCTGGCATTGAAGTCGCCAAGCACGATTTAGATATCATGAGGGGGGCAGCGCTCGTACGTGCGCTCCAAGCGCTCATAGAAGAGATCCTTGGATGCCTCATCCTTCCCTTCCTTCGGCCATGGACGCAGATGAGCGAGATGTTGAAGAATCTCGCTTTGATGCGGATTGTGGCTAGACGCTCGTCCACCGGGGTGAACGACAGTACTCGGCGACGGAGTCTCTCTCCCACCACAAATCCAACTCCGAAGTTGCGCTCCTTTACATGGCAGCTGTAGTAGACGTCGCAAGGCCCCAGACATTGTCTGCCTTGCCCCGTCCAACGCATTTCTTGGATGGCGGTGATGTCAGCTTTTGTCCTTACGAGGACATCAACCAGCCGGGCAGAGGCACCTTCCCCATTAAGGGTCCGGACATTCCAGGTGCATGCCCTCAAATCGTAGTCCTTTAAACGTTTGCCGTGGTCGTCATAATAAGGGGGGGGGTCTCATCCGAGGCTTTGCCTTGCTTCTTCACTGGAAGTGGTTTTTACGTGGCGGGTCCCAAGCCCAGCGCACAACCCATTGCTGGGACGGGGGTGGTTTCGCAACCAAATACACGTTTATATAGCGAGCCGCTTGCTCCAAGCAGACACCCGCTTGCAGCCGCACCTACCGGTGAACAGACGCTGCAGACTTCAGTGAGCCCTTAAACCGAATAATTCAGAGTGGCCCCACCGAAGCTCCCTCTCTTTCTGCCGTGACCCAAGGCTCCACTCGGATTGGTTACCGCATCTCGCACATGGGTTGCTCACGTTGCCCAGAGTGCGCGAACGAGGACGCAAGAGTCGGGATTGAGTATAGCCATGCAACTGTAACTGCATACCCAGCGCAATGACTATACCCCATTGCACTCCAAAGATTGAGCTATACTTTTATATAAATTTCGAAATATTGAAATTCCAAGCATTTCTGAAATTTACCGTTATACTGCCGGCCGTAATTTTAGTCCGATTTCAACAATTTTCAACGATTTGCTTTTATGTGGCAAGCACAATAACCATACCGAGTTTGGTACAAATTGCTGGAACGGTTAGCGAGATACATATATGTGATCATAAGTGGGCGGTGCCACGCCCACTTTCCATAATTTTATCATAAACGTATTTCTTGGCAACCAATTGTTGCAACCATAAATTTTTTATAAATTAGCTTTAATATTTACTGATTTATCTAGGATTTCGTATTTCTCTAAATTACCGTTGTATGGGATGTGGGCGTGGTTATTGTCCGATTTTAAAAAATTTCGGCCATTTGGTATGCTGTGCCAGGGCCAACAACTGTGCCAAGTTTGGAAGAAATTGGTGCAACGGTTACCAAGATATACACATGTAACCATAAGTGGGCGTGGCTACGCCCATTTTCCAAAAATTTTTAATATTCTTATTTTTCCTTTAAAAATCATTGCAAATATCAATTTTGAGTGAATTATCTTCAGTAGTTACTAAAATATCGCAGTTTTCGTATTTCTGAAAATTACCGTTATATGGGAGGTAGGCTATTGTCCGATTTCACCCATTTTCAATACCATCCGTCCTATGCCCAAAAGAAGTGCACGCAGCAAGTTTCGTTAAGATAGCTCAATTTTTACTCGAGTTATCGTGTGCACAGGCGGACGGACAGACAGTCACCGCTTAATCGATTTCTCTTTTCATTCTGATCATTTATGTATACACTAGCTTATACGCGCGGGTTTCACCCCGCGCTTTTATACAAGTATGAAAAATAATTTAAAGATGTTAGATTTTCTTTCTGTGCTCATTTCGTTATAACTCGTTATTTTTTAAGCTTCTGCGCGCTAGGTATACGAAAGATATCAAGTTTAGCTCAAAATGGTTCCAGGTATACGACGCGTGAACGTGTAACCTTGCCCCGGCAGGTTCTAATATTTCACTCACTCAACTCAAATTTAGTAAACTGGCCTTGATAAAATACCACTTCTCATTACTGTAGCGAATGCCTCAAGAGAGCTTTAGATTATAAGGCCGAACCCGGCTCTCCCTTTTCCAGTTAATGAAATTTATTCTGTCAGTACGGCACTTATAAAATAAATCTCCTTAACAAATTTAAAATACTTATTATATATTAAGAAGTTTTTAGTATGTATGAGAGGCGACATGCCTCCTTTTTTAATAACTCAAATTTTTTCCATGAGCAATTCATGCATTTTGTATACACAACTCCATACCAAGTTCCAGTATTCTTCCACAAACACTTCCAGGGATATGTGGCAAGAAAAAGTAAATTTGTACTGGAAGTGCCACGCCTCTTTTTCCTATAACCCTAATCTTCTTCCATGAATTTAGAATTGATTTTACATACCCCAGCACCAAGTCCCAGTACTGTACCATGAACACCTGTAGAGATATGCAGTATAAAGGAGTAAATTTGTACGGGAGGAACCATGTCCCCTTTTCGAATAGCGCAAATTTTTCTCCATGAGTATGGAGTTAATTTTGTATACACATCTCGGTGCCAAGTTCCAGTCCTCTGCAATAAACACCTCCAGAGATATGCAGCATAGAAAAATCAATTTGCATTTTCTATACACATCTCGGTGCCAAGTTCCAGTCCTCTGCAATAAACACCTCCAGAGATATGCAGCATAGAAAACTCAATTTGCATGGATTTGCCACACCACCTTTTTCAATAACTCTCATTTTTCTCCATGAGTATGGTATTAGTTTCACATACAAACATACATACATATGTATTTCCATACCAAGCTTGAGTGCTTTACCCCAAACATTTGAAGAGGTCTGCAATATGAAACTTTCAGTCAGTATGGGAGGTGCTACGCCAATTTTCCAAAAACGTCCATTTTTCTCCGTGAATATGAACATGATTTCACACAGTGTTGGCAAACTGTTAATCTGATTAACGATTAAAAATTAACGATTAAAATTTTAATCGCGTTTGACGATTAAAATTAATTAGTCGTAATCAACTGTACGATTAATGATAACATTTTTTAATCGTTAATCACTGGCTGCGATTACGTTTAATTAATTTAAAACGTTAATCGTTAATCCAATTAAAAATAAAATCTGATTAATTTTTTTAGTTTGTCCGAGTTTGAAACCAAACACCAGTTATAGTAATTATTTTGTGTTTTACGCTTATAAAAAGCACATAATATAAAAAAATTATACTTATTGTTATTAGTAGGTAATATATAAACTGGGAACTTTTACAAACCTAGTTGGTAAAACGTTTGTTGGTATATATCTTAATGCAAATGCACACCAAATTGCTTAGATGGATGAGGAGACCCGACTTAGCCATACCGGATTAACTTGCTTTGTGGGAAATTCCAGCATAACTTAATTAATCACCAAACCTACTTGAACAAATTAAGAGTTAATGATTAAACATTAATTTTTTAATCGCGTTACGATTAACTGTTTAGTCAGATTAAAATTAATTATGATTAACTGTAATCAGATTGAATTTAATCGAATTAACTAACTGATTAAAACATCAATCGATTAATGCCATCACTGATTTCACATACATATCACTATACCAAGTTTCAGTTCTCTCCCACAAATACTTCCAGAGATATGTATGTAATTTAAAAATTCCAATTTGTATGGGAGAGGCCTTGAGTTATCTGACTTAATTTCAGTCTAAAACCATCCTTCCGAAATCCGTAGTAAGTGTACTAAATTTCGTTCTGATCGGAAAACCGGTTAAGGAAGTAGCCTATTTTTCAATCCAGGCCATAAACCATCTTTGAGCAAAATTTCATTTTCAAACAGGTGGCAATTCTTAAAAAAGTAGCCTTTTTCCAGTCTAGGTCAAAAGCTATCTGTGTGCAAACTGTAATGCAAATCAGTTCAGTCATTTACGCGTATTAATTTATAATTAATTAAATTTTCCTAATACGTGATAACTCTTAAAATCGTAACTTATTTTCCAACATAGGTCATAAGCCATCTCTGCGCGAAATGTTATGCAAATCTGTTCAGTCGTTTCCGCGTATTAATTTAATTAAAACTTTTTTAACAGGTGGCAGCTCTTCCAAAAAATTAGCCTCTTTTCCACCGTTAGACTTTTCCGCGTATTAATTTAATTAAACTTTTTTAGCAGGTGGTAACTCTTAAAAAGAGTAGCCTATTTTTCAACCTAGCTCATAAGCTATCTGTGTGAAAACTTTCATGCAAATCAGTTCACTCATTTCCGCGCATTAATTATTTTCCACTGTAGGTCATAAGCTATCAGATTGCAAAATTTCATGCAAATCCTTTCAGTCGTTTCCGCGTATTAATTTAATAAAACTTTTTTAACAGGTGGCAACTCTTAAGAAAGGTAGCGTATTTTCCAATCTTGGTCATAAGCTGTGTGATTTTGAGTGTGGGTCACTACTGTTCATACATACATATATATGTATAATAAAATTTTCTGTTGGTAAATGGTTCTATGCATTTTTTGAATGAGTAGATGTTTTTTCAGTGTTCCTTTGTAGAATTAAAAATTAACGATATATATCGATATATCGAGTTTTCGTCTCTTAAATATCGAAAATATCGAGTACGGCGAATATCGATACTTTTGCAGCTCTATTGCTTCATTTCGGAGAATGCAAAAGAGAATGCTGCATCGTAGTCAGTTGAAAAATAGAATGAATATCAAAAAATTATTTTTCACCCGTTACTTTCTGTGGAATTTTGTCTCGCATAAAAATCATGTTTTGCTTTGTTCAATTTCAATTTCAATCAATCAATTTCAGTCAATGAATTGAAGTACAAGAGTGAGGAAGTACAATTTCAAGCTTAATTAAATATCCATGTATGTATATACCGATTTTTTAGAAAATCTAAATTTCTAAATACATACATATGTATGGATAAAAACTGATTTATAAACATTTTAATTAATTTTAATCTTTTAAGACATTTTCTGATTTCAATTTAATATATACTAGCAGACCCGGCGAACTTCGTCCCGCCCAAAATTTTTATATATTTTATTGAAACTTTTTGGTCCAAGATTTTCACCAACAATTCACGTTTACAATTTTCATAGGCACGTTCGTCTGCTAAGATTATGGTTTGGTGGTCATTTGCCGCTTTAAATAACCTAAGGAAAGTGATATATCCGTGAAGAAGTTCTTGAAATTCTCCAGTTGCGCGGCATTTTATAGCACGGTTATTCGCAAAGCGAAATACTTTTTTTCCTCTTCACTCCCTGGCGGCAACAATCCGGTTCTATAGTGAATGTCCTAGAAGCTTTACAGTATAGTTAGTGGCAATTTCAAAATGGGTGCGAATCATTGTTCTACAGAAATGCAATATACATATACTTATTTCAGACGAAATACCTTAAAAGTTTGAACGCATAATAATATTGGAAAATCACATCCATTGGGCCAATCGCAACACAGGAGCGTTCGATATACCCAATGGTGCAACAGGTCGATTTAATCTGACCTTCACGGCCCCTTTTCTCACTTGGCTATTTTTAGTAATAGCTCGACTTCAGCACCACTTGGCAGCACGTTTTTGTAATAGTATTGCATACATATTTAAAACATTAGCCAAATCGGATCATAAATAACATTTTTAGTAATAACTCAAATACAGCGCCAACTGTCGGATTAAATTGTGAAACTAAACCATCCAGAGACCCACTCAAACACACAAAAAGTTTCGTTAAAATCCGTACAACCATTTAGGAGGATTTCACTAACAAACACACCTACAGAAGAATTAAAAAATACATTCAAAGATAGCTAAAGGTCGGTACGTTTGTAGGCCTCACACCCCCTTTTCAAATAGCTCAAATTTTCTCCATGAGTATGGGCTTGATTTCAACTACATACATATCTCCACACGAAGTTCCAGTACTGTACCATGCATACTTTCAGAGATATTCAGAATAAAAATTCGATTTATATGGGAGGTGCCACGCCCCCCTTTCCAACAGCTGCCCTCTTTCTTCATGAGTATGCGATTGATTTCGTATATCTCCTTACCAAGTTCCAGAACTCTACCACTTCCAAAGATAGGCAGTATGAAAAATTCGGTTTGTATGGAAGATGCCACGCCCCCTTTTCCAATAGTTCAAATTTTCTCTCAAGAGTTGATTGCGTATATCTCCGTACCAAGTTCCAGAACTATACCATGAACACTTCCAGAGATATGCAATATGAAAAATATTGTATTAGTGTAATATTATATTCCAATAGTTCCAATTTTTCTCCAAGAGTATGCGATTTATTTCGTACATCTCCACATAAAGTTCCAGAACTCTACCAAAAAAACTTCCAGAGATATGCAATATGAAAAATTCGGTTTGTATGGGAGATGCCACACCCCTTTTTACAATAGCTTAAATTTTTCTCCAAGGGTATGCGATTGATTTCGAATATCTCCATACCAAGTTCCAGAACTCTACCATGCACACTTTCCGAGATATGTGGCATGAGAAATTCGGTTTTTATGGGAAGTGCCACGCCCCCTTTACATATAGACTTTTTTTTAGCCTAAAACCATCCTTGGGACACGTGCGGCAGGTGGCAGTTTCAAAAAAATCGGTTCAGCCGCTCTCGAGCCTTGCGAAAATTAAAAAACGGCTTTAAAAATATATATCAGTTGAGATTTATTATATATTATAATTATATTTTGACAGTATCCGTTGTTTCTGATTGGCGCAGAAAAATCTTCGCTTCGTTGCTCAAAGCTATTTATATTCGAAATTGCATGAAAATTGGAAAACAGGAATATATAAGCTTGTCCAGGCAAAAAGCTACCTACGTACCGAATTTTAAGCAAATCGGACCGTAAATAAGATTTTTTCGAATAGATCGGTCCCTGGTCCACTTCTCGGAAAAAATTTATCTTATAATCTGGTGCTTTCTCAATGGAAAGAAGATCTTAACAGACACCTTAATGTAGTGTCAGTGTTTATTGATCTTAAAAGAGCATTTGAAACCGTTGATAGGGTCCGAATGTTGGACAAACTAAAATACATTGGTATAAAAAACACTGAGCTTGACTGGTTTAGAAGCTTTCTATGTAATCGTAGGCAACAAACAATAGTTAATTCAAAGATGCCTAGTAAGATATCCGTAGACATCGGATTACCACAGGGCTCAGTTTTGGCACCCCTACTCTTTAATATATATATAAACGATATTAAAAGTTCTCTCAAACATTGTAAAATAAAACTCTTTGCGGATGATGCCTTGTTAACGATCAGTGATAGGGAACTACCAAATGCGATTGTCAAAATGCAAGAAGATCTTAATTCTTTGTATCAATGGCTGTGTTCAAATAAACTCAAACTGAATATGAAAAAGACTAACTTTATGGTATTTTCCAGAGCGGCAAATGCTGACTCCATAAGCCGTGAATTAAAAATTAAAGATGACAATATCGAAGAGGTGAAAAGTGTCCAGTACCTAGGAATATACATAGACAATAAACTAAAGTTTGATGAGCACGTTGAGTATACAGTCAACAAGATTGCTAAAAAACTTGGCCTTATAAATAGATCGTGTAAGTACTTGGGAAGAAGATATAAAACGCTGGTGTACAGGTCAATAGTAGAACCGCACTTTATATACTGCCCCACGATTTTCTTCCTAGCGGGGGACTCCCATGTAGATAAGCTGCAAAAAATGCAAAACCGAGCGATGAGATTCATCCTCAACAAACCGTACGACACACCAACAAGATGTATGCTTGAAACCTTGAAGTGGTTAAGCGTGAAGCAACAAGTTTTTTACCACGCTATGAAATTTGTGTACAATATTAAGAAGGGCAACCTGCCGGATTATCTTAGCGATAATCTCCGATATATAAAGGAGACGCATACATATTTGTTGAGAGAGAATAACAGCTTCAGACTCCCGAAGTATAGAACAGAAGTGGACAAAAAAAAATATTTTCTATAAAGGCTTAAAGTGCTTCAATGAATTACCAGAGGCTATAAAAAATTGTGATACTATCACTCTTTTCAAGCGGCTGCTATTGGACTATTGTAGAACGCAGCCTACAAGATAGTTATGTATCAACAATAGCGTGGATTGGAAACTAGGCCTTTCCAACCACCAAGATATCGAGACTAGGCGGATCGGAAACTCGGCCTTTCCGACTACCTAGACCCTTAGATAATAAACAATAAACGGGCGGATTGGAAACTAGGCCTTTCCAACCGTCACGAAAGCGCGACTGGGTGGATCGGAAACTCGGCCTTTTCGACCACCCAGGAGATATCAATAAATGGAGTAACCCAAAAAGGATAGGGCGGATTGGAAACTCGGCCTTTCCAACCGTCTACGTAACTTCCAGAAAATTGCATGCGTTTATATTGACACAAAATAATTGCAGTGTTAAAGAAATAATGTTATTTAAAAATTTCCGTAGAGCATTTTGTATTTTGTATTTAATATTTAATATTTACATTTTAAATCTAAATCTAATTATAAGAATGTTAAATCTTTGTTGCAATATAAGTCTAACAGACTGTAAAAAATAAATAAATAAAATAAATAAATATATGCTACTTACGTACCAAATTTTAAGCAAATCGGACCATAATAAGATTTTTTCAAATAGATCGGTCCCTGGTCAAATTCTCAGAAAAAATTTATCATATATGCTAATACATGCTAAAAAGCTACCTACGTACCGAATTTTAAGCAAATCGGACCGTAGATAAGATTTTTGCGAATAGATCGGTCCCTGGTCCACTTCTCGGAAAAAATGGATCATATATGCTAATATATGCTAAAAAGCTACTTACGTGCCAAATTTTAAGCAAATCGGGCCATAATTAGATTTTTTCGAATAGATCGGTCCCTGGTCCACCTACCCGAAAAAAGTAAATTTTTTTACCCTAAAACATGGTGGTTACCGAAAGCTATTTATATACAAAATTTCATGAAAATCGGACCAGCCGTTCGCGAGATTACCTGTTACAAAAAATGGACTTCTCTTTATATAATTAGTATAGATATAGATAAGTATGTACTTATCTAAGCATTATACATTAGTTTCTCTGTAAGGCTTTCTTTGTTCGATATTTTTTTTCGATTCTGTTTATCTCTGGATTCTGTTTATCCATGCGTTCTCCCTTCATTTGAAGCAGAGATGTTGCGAATGTGGAATTTTAGACATCCGCGGATGCGAATGTGGATGCGGGTTTCTAACAGCTAACATCCGCGGATGCGGATGCGAATGCGGATGTCAAGTATTTTTATACCCGAGCGCACTTGTGCACAAGGGTATTATAACTTTGTTCACATAACGGTTGTTTGTAACAGGCAAAACGAATCGAAATACATAGATATAGACAAATGTATACATAAATGATCAGAATGAAGAGATAAATTGATTAAGCGGTGACTATCTCTCCGCCCGTCCATCCATGCGTCCGTCCGTCCATCCGCCTGTGCACACGATAACTCGAGTACAAATTGAGATATCTTAACGAAACTTGATATGTGTACTTCTTTTGAGCGTAGGACGGATGCTATTGAAATTAAGCAAAATCGGCCGATAACCACACCTACCTCCCATGCAACGGTAGTTTTCAGAAATACGAAAACTGCGATATTTTAGTAACTACTGAAGCTTATTCACTCAAAATTGATATTTACAATCATTTTTAGACGAAAAATAAGAATATTAAAAATTTTTGGGAAATGGGCGCAGCCACGCCCACTTATGATTGCATTTGTATACCTTGGGAACCGCCCCGCCAATTTCTCCAAAACTTGACACAGTTGTTGGGCCTTCACAAAACATACCAAACGGCTGAAAATTAAAAAAATCTGATAATAACTATGCCTACCTCCCATATAACAGTAATTTAGAGAAATACGAAAGCCTCGATAAATCAGTAAATACTGGAGCTAATTCAAGATTGATGTTTGCAATAAATACGCTTGTAATAAAATGTTGTTGGAAAATGGGCGTGACCCCTCCCACTTATGATCACATATATCTCGGTAACCTTTCGATCGATGTGTACCAAACTCGGTATGATTATTGTGGTTCCCACATAAAGGCAAAACGTTGAAAGTTATCGAAATCGGACTAAATTACGCCCACTTTTTCATTACGGTAAATTTCAGAAATGCTTGAAACTTCGATATTTCGAAATTTAAGGACGCTAATTTTACCCAAACAATCCCTTGAAAAGAAATAACATTATTATTGAATTTTGGAAAATGAGCGTGATGCCGCTCACATATATCTATATAAGTTTATCTCACTATATCTAACTGAACGTTCTATCGAAGATGTTTGAAATAGGGGTAACCCCACCCCTGCTTACCATGTGGCGGTAGCTTTCGGAAAGGTGAAAAACTATATTGAATACTTGCGCCGGAATTTAATGTTCGCCCGAACTTAGACTTTTTTACTTGTTAAGAAATAATTTAGGTGAGTAAATTAGGTGATTTAGTTAAATAAAAAGGTTAGTACTTTTTAATAATGTCTTTTTTAGTACTTGAATTTAAAAATTGGAACATTGTATCCAATAAAAAGTTTGTAAACGGTCGTAAATCAGGGCCACTAAAAACTGCTCGCTCGAGGCGACAAACTTGAAAAACTTTAAACAAAATTGTAAATTCTTTTCGATTGATGCTGCACCAGTCGAGAGGACTTTCAGTTATATTTATTTTTTTTTTTATTGCGGTGCAATAATTCTTTTTTGAGAATTGCATCCGGCTGCAAATATCTTCACATCTTCACAATCTAGTATCATGGCAAGTTCGTTGTTTAAACACCGTTGTTTTCCAAAGAATTCTTCATTCTCCTTCTTTTGGTTGTTTCTGAATTTGGAGAACCTGTAACGTCAACAGCGTTTTTCAATTTTAGTTTTTGTAATTCATTTTTAATCCGTTCTTCTGTGACAACAGTTATTTTTTGCCAGTTAAACTTGGCCTAATATTTTTTATTCCGAAATAAAAGTTTTTTCTGGATAATAAACAAACAGCTTATCAAAATTAAACAAATTTAATAACATGTGAAAGAGGACTGAAATAGCTTTTAAACAGAAATAACGGACGAAGGTTACCACCTCTATTTATATTTTTTTATATCATTTAATACTAAAGAAATTCTTATACCTGACCCAAGGTTTGTTCTATGGTAATTAATTAACATTTTTTATTAAAATTTCTTTCAATAGGTGGCTTTGCTCGTTTAGACATTTCAGTTTCAATGCTATTTCATTTGATACCAAACTTGTTGAATTTGTATAAGCGGTTTGAATATTATCCGGAAAGGACTTTTAGTCGGGAATAAAGATATTTGGCCAAGTTTAACTCGTAAAAAAATAACTGTTATTTTCGGTCCCTTCAATATTCGCATTCGCAAAAGATCCGCATTGATTAATGCGAATGTTAAAATTAATGCGGAAGCTCCGCGGTTGCGAATGCGAATGCGAATATTCGCAACAACCCTGATTTGAAGGTAATGCTGCGTGTAAAGGCTTACCTCCAATGACATGCCCATGTTAAAATAAGGCCTTCTTGAAGCGAAAGGGTAAGCGATTCCCATCGCCTAGCTCGTTTACGCTTTCGTTTCTGTGGTAAACGGGTTTTTTCTGGCTATTTTTCGAGTGAATGTGTGAAGTGCAGTTTGGTCGGGAACTTTGCAGCTCTCTGATATGAAATCAATAGCATACTCATGGAGAAAAATTGCAGCTATTGGAAAAAGGGCGTGGCACCTCCCACACAAGCCGTATTTTTCATGCTACATATCTCTGGAAAAGTTCATGAAGCTGGTGCGGAGATACATACATAAATGAAATGAATCGCATACTCATGGAGAAAGATGGGGTCATTTGAAAAGGAGGCGCGGCGCCTTCCACGCGTACTGAAACTTTTACCTATCTTTATATGTACAGTGTGTAAAATATTAACTATCGAACTTAATTTTTTTAATTGAATTTGATTTGTAGGACTTGCTTTAAACACTTGAGAAAATTTTCGAGGGCGGCACTGTGGGGTTCATTTGATATTTCATCCCATATTTTTATTAAATCCTTTTAAAATTATCCAAGGTCATGTTATTTATGTTACCTAGTTTGCTTGGCATATAGCCCCAAAAGTCTCCAATCCGATGGATTTAAGTATAAAGAAGATTGGGGCAATTTTTGCACTGAGATAAAACCTGGAAAAAAATTTCTTTTCGCCAACTTTTCGAATTTCTCACTTTACTTGTCGGGAAAAATCCTGTTGAAAACAAAATGTTCCATTTTCAGGCATTTACACTGCATTAGGATTAGATGGCCTATTTATACAGTGTTAAGATAATACATACTCGAACTTTTTTGGCCCTTTTATTGACAAATTGAATTTGATGCTGGACATTTTTCGAATCGCTCCCAACCCCATCGCGAGAGAAACTTTTTGGAACCATTTAATACTTTTCTTAGCTCTGGGGATATAGGACATTTGATCTACGTAATTTTAATTGACTTTGGAATTATGAAATGACAAGTCCATGATATATTTTTTTCTTATAATCCTTTGGCTCAAGGTTTATACTGATTATCTGTTAACTAATTTAAAGGTCTTATACAGCTTCCTTCTTCTTCTTTATTGGCGATGTAAGCGATTTTGGCCGAGTCCAAAACAGCACGCCAGTCATTTCTCTTCTGTGCTAACTGGCGCCAATTGGAAATGCCAAGTGAAGCCAAGTACATTCCCACCTGGTCTTTCCAATGCAGAGGAAGCCTTCCTCTTTCTCTGTTACCAGCATCGCGGCCCGCGTTGACTATTTTCAGAGCAGCAGCGTTTCTGTCCATTCGAACGATATGGCCAAGCCAGCGGGGCCGCTGAATTTTAATTCGCTGCACTATGTCTATATCGTTGTAAAGCTCATACAGATCATCGTTAAATCGCCGATATTCGCCATCACCAACAGGTAAAGCTTCCTTACAGGCTACAAAAAAATCTTGCTACAGTACGCTGAATAAATATTTTATCCATGCTATCTTTTCTTAAGGATTTAAAGTTATAACAAGTTTTCTTGACTTGCCAAAAGGTGTTCTGAAATAAGTCACTTTTCATGTCCATGCTCCCCAACCACTTACTATCGATTTAAATTTAAAATAAATTATTCCTAAAAGTTTCAAATTCGTGGACGAAGGAACTCTAAAAATTAACCTGTGTGGCTATATATTCCTGAGGAAATATTTAAGGTTTTTTAGGTGCGACAGTTATTATTTTACACGCTGTATTTATAATTCTTCTGTATGTGAGGTTGTAAGTGACGTCCTCTGAAACGGCTTGACCGAAATTTTGTGTGTTTGTTTGAGTGGTCCCCTGTATAGTGTTGGTTCACAATTTGCCCCGCCAGGTGGCGTTGGAGTCGAGATATTACTAAAACATTATTTTTGATTCGATTTGGAGTATATTCAAATTAAGTATTGGTAACAGTAAGGGGTGGCGCTGGAGTCGAGTTATTACTAAAAGTCGTCAAGTGGGAAAAAGTGGGATGAACGTCCGATTAAATCTACGTGCTGGACCACTGAGTATGAGAACTAACGTCTATTCCGATTGTCCCAATGGATGTGATATTTCGTCTGAAATAAGTCTATGTATATTGGATTTCTGTGGAACAACGATGCTCACCCATTTGGAAATTGCCACCAACTATACCATACGGTTTCAAAGAAAAAATTTACCATCGAACCGGATCATTGTTCCCACCACAGATTAAAGATGAAAAATTCATCAAATTTAATTCGTTTTGCGATTAACCGTGTTATCAGTTTTGTGTTATCCGGCCATGTTCATTAATTAAACAGAGAATATATTTTACATATTTATAAAGTTTACTCAGTTCTGGCATCCTCATAAATTAAACTGCTAGCCTGTATCAGCTGTTAAAACTTGTAAGGTGCTTCACTGCACCTTAAAGGTATTTTTGTGTTGTGTGACACCCGTATTGTAATATTTCATCTATTTTATCAATTAAATTAAATACAATCTTTCAAACAGGTATCAACCCTCCTCAAAAATATTTTCGGCAGTAAACTTTCTTTAACCTCTTCAGCTTGGTACAAATCTTGCAATATTTAATTTATCTTATCAATTAAATTAAATTAAAATTTTCAAACATGTAGCAACCTCCACAAAAATATTTTCGGCTGCAAGCCTTCTTAAACCGTTTTCTTTTAACAGTCATATTGCAATTAGCTTATCAATTTACTTAAATTTCAATTTTCAAACCGGTGGAAACTATCTAACTTTCTTCTTCCCATATTTTAGGTTAGACCTCTAGCAATACATCGGTGAAAACTGTATTCAATCTCATGCATTATAATTATATATAAATAAATTTTAATTTATTATTATTATTTAATTTAAATTTTAATATAAATTTTTTTTTTTAATATCTATAATGTACAGACATCGGACTGTTACAATTTTATTACGTGTACCTATAGATTTTCGGTAAGGAATAAGCGAGTGGCCCCTATATACATTTGTAGATAGTATATGGAAGAATACACACAGGCGACGACTCTAGCCATTGTGTGTCACTCCTTTCAGAAAAAATTACATATTATTTGTAGCCCGGACAAGTTAGACATTCAAGGTTACAATAATTCGCATAAATTTGAAAATTTGTAGGAGTGTTACGAACACAATTATGAATGAAATATCAAAAGTCCCCATCGATCTCACGTCTGCAAAAAAAAATTATTTAAGGTCAAAGGTCACATAAATTGATTTTTTTTTTCTTTCATTTTACAGCAAAACGGTAAGGTTTGTGAAAAAAAGGTGGGACGAAGGTATAGATCATGCAATTATCTTTAAAAACCGTTATAACATTTTTCTTTATAAGAATTACCCACTGTACATACTTGTGGGATAGTTTATATGTCGAGTTTTTTCACGTGGTTTCTACGGTAGGCCTCCTCCACGATTTATAGCAGTCCTATTTAACTAAATAATATTGCATAAAATAAAAATAGTACCATTTGAAGTGATGACAGCCGTGTGAATTAAAAGTAATTAGAGAAAACTATTCATCTAGTTCAGTGGTGCACACCAGGGATGATAAATAAGTTTTATAATTTTGTACCTAATGGCCAAAAAAAATGTACTAAACTAGCAAAAAAAGTACCAGGATTTAAAATACCATAGTTATATATTTTTAAATTAGATACAATTCCCTATTTAAAAATTATTTGCTGAAGACATAAGCAAAACATGATACTAAACGTGGCGTAACGAAGACGGAAGACAATTTATGTACATACGAATAGTTTAAAAAGGTCATCAAAACCCTAAGATTCCAATACAAATGACATATGAATATATCAAGTTAATCCCAAAAAAAAACAAACAATTTCATGGAATCGAGGTTTCACAAAAATCTTTTGAAAAAGAATCTTTTATTGAAATAAACAAGTTAATATGTAGCAGTGTTCGCGTATTCAAAATTATCTAAAACAAAAGAAAATAGGGCCTTTTGAATTATTTATTGCAGTTTTTATAATTATTGCTAGTATACAGTGAAAAAGAGAGTAAAACTATTAAGCACAGGTTGTGTTGAGTTTATTTTTAGTTAATTTACTACTAATCTCCAGTTTTCTTATTTTCGTGTGTGTCAACTAATTGCCGTATACAATTTCTCGTTTGTACCATATTAATTTTAAAGGCATATTTGGAGCCAATCTACTTATTTTTTTTTTTGTTAATATGGATGAGCGAGATTATCTTATTTTTGAATGCGTCATGATGAGGTACCGCATATAATTTTGAGAAAAATAACTTATTCATTTCTAGATAATTCATTTATATGTAAAACATTTTTCCTATAAAAAAGTATTCAATAGTAAAAAAAGTACAAATCGGGGACAATGCAACGATGAAAGTGATCAGCTATTTCGAACATTGCAAGTGATTGCAAATTTTGCACCCTCGTTATTTTGTCCCTTTGATATCGAATCCTCTGAATTTTTGCTGCTGAATAATTTTGTCTGGAGAAAACACTCCTAGACCAGTTCAATATCAAACAAATTTTACGAATTTTTACCACTTTTATTGCAAGTTTTTATTGGAAATGCGTTCAATAACCCCAAAAATTTGCAAGAGGGCATAACAACCCGATAGAGCAGTAAATTGTTTCAAGTAAACATTTCACTAGCTGCAATTGGCAGGTGTTAAAAATGTAGTCTTGTGTCAATTTCAAATGTAAACAAAGTGTTTAAGAGGAAGATTCGATGAAAAAATGCTCAAAAAATAGTGAAATTAAAGTGTGGATGAATAATACAAATCTAAAGTAGATTTATTGGTATTTATGATGATTGGAAATATTTCCAACCAAAGGGAAAATCACGCGCCAAGCCTTACCCATCAGAAAGTCAAGATGGCGTAAGTTCCACCTTATTACTAGTTTTGTGTTCAATATTTTTTTCTGAGTTTTTTTCCCCCTCTAAATTTTACTCTCTATGTTTCTTTACGCTCTAGTTGCAAGTAGGTATGTACTTATTGGAAAAGTATATGAGCAGGCACTGTGTGTTGATTTTAGCAAATACCACGTATTTACTTATATGAGGTAGGAAAATTTTACTATTTTTATCCACAAAAATTCAGATTACCCAGTAGTATGCAGAGTGTGGCATTTCGAAATAAATGTAATACTGTTCTGTATTTTGACAAAATTGTACCAAAAATGTCGATATAGTATCAGGGTACTTTTGGGGTCCAATATGTACCAAGAAAGTACAATTGTACCATCAATTTCATCCCTGGTGCACACGGGAGTCTCCGGGAGCTACTCGGAGTTCACATACAAGTAGTGTGTGCGCAGCTACCGAACTTATGCGCCGCTAGCAGCCGCTCAGTTTGCGTTTGTACTTCATGCTGTAAGCATAACATGCGCGAGCTGTTTTGCTGAGAACACACATACAGATACAAAAAATTGCGCTTGTATTGGGAGCTCTGCCAACGCTGTGCACCACTGATTTAATTGATAATTACACTGGTTTACAAGAAATTCCACCTGTAGCACACCACCATCACTTGTCATGTAAAATTTAGTAGTAGTTTAGGAGCTAATCATTGATTCATCGACAATTTTGCATAATTAAAAAAATAATAACAATAAAAAGTCACTTTCGGTAAAAAATATCAACATGAAAAAACGTGTTAACTTTTGGATTCTTGCGCGTCAGAGCATGATTCTTCATTAATACAATAAGGCCCTGCTCATCTAAATTGCATAATAAAGGTAGAAGTTATGAGCACTCAATTAGAGATACATACAAAAAGTTTCTATACAAATTTATAATTTGCGTATTATGGAGTACACACCTTATACTACAATTTTGGATCGCTATATCTCAGAAATGGTAATTCTTAGGCACTAGTAGTAATCGTTCCGGCATACTAAAGTATGAGACTTTTATGCCGAGCACATGTATTTCAATGAAGCTCAGTATATTACGATTCATAATCATGTTTTCGCCTAATCATAAAAGCTTCATGAATCGAAGCGCCCAACATTGTAAGGCGCTTGCCGTTTTGAAATCATCATTTGTTTACCTTTTTGTGTTGCCATTCCAATAGGAAATATTGAAAGTTAATGATTTTGTGCTAAAACTCGTGCCAATTGTATTAAACCATAAGCGGTTATGCAATATTTTATAGCAGAAATATTCGCGGAAGGGTTTCACCTGGAAAGGCTTGAAAATGTGTGCAGAAGTCGAGTTGTCATGCATTCGTATCGGCATGACGAAAGGTCTGATGTATTATGATTAGGCGCTTAATGTGCGGAAAATGTGTGCAGAAGTCGAGTTGTCATGCATTCGTTTCGGCATGACGAAACGTCTGATGTATTATGATTAGGCGCTTAATGTGCGGAGTACCTAAGGCACTAAAGTACGAAGCTTTTATGCCGAACATATGTGTTTCAATGAAGCTCTGTACATCACGATTCATAATCATGATGCAATTATACACGTACACATTGTACGTAGTGACAGCTCGTTTCGACGGCTCCCTTACAAAAGGTTATAATATAGACGCACCAGAGAAACGGGAAGAAAAGAAGCCCGCTTTGTGAAATAGTACTAAATTTAGTACTCTTTTTCATATCAAATTGTACATACAAATAGTTACACACGGTATATTATGATAAGCTAAATTTGCGGAAATAGTATATATTATGCAGTACTTATGCATTAAATGGTAATTTAGTTACAATGGCCAATAATTATAGTCAAAGTAAAGACGACTTTAAAATAAATTGCAGTTTTTTGACATAATTTTGAAAACCGCTTTAGGGTATACTTTTAAACCAAAAAAACTGTAAGATGATTGTTATATCTTACAAAATTTTCGCCATAAAAAAATTAGTGGTGTCCCCGAATCGTTACAACATGACGGAATCGACAAAAGGGCGCATCGACGGATGAAGAGAATATTTCATCGAACAAAATGCCAACTAAAGATGTGGAGCTTGTATCGCAAAGCAAGCTGCATACGTTCTGGACTGAGATGCCAGACATATGGTTTCTACAAATTGAGGCCACCTTTCAGTCGTACAAGATCACATCTTATGTCGGGAAATATAATCTGGTCCTCTCAGCAATTAACAGCGATGCTTTAAAGGAGTTGCGCATGTTTCAAGAGCCGTACCAGCTCAAGACCGATATATTAACCTCAAAACTCAACTACTGTCACGTTTTACTGATTAAGCCGACCCATATAGGGGTATTTAGCTGGCCAAAATTATTTTTATGAATATTTCAACTAGAAATATTTAGAAAAGACGTGTTTTGATATTTGGAATTATATATGTTTAAAATCAAGTAAATAGAAGGGGAGGACGTCACATTATTTCACCAAAAAAAGAAAATAAAGTCACTTAACGTTTGACACCGATAGACTCCATGTTTCCGTGGTCGGATTGTAGGAGCACGTATTTACGTGTTCGTCTCAGCGAGGAAAAGGTTTACATCTAGGTTACAACATTAACAGAGTTGCCACCTGTTAAAAAATTTAGTTCTATTAAGTTAAATGCGTTGCTGCAATATGGATATCAATGTAAATGGTAGGAATTAGATAACTCAATTATGTATCACAGTATAGGTAAGAAAATTTAATAAAACTACACATTTGTTATAATTACAGTAATATACAGTCTTTTTTATTGTTAAGATAATGGTGAAAGTATTAACTTGGAGTAAGTGAGCGTCCTCAATTACTGAAAAATTGGAGTTTCCGTATTCTCAACGTATTGCTTTTCCATACCAAGGCAATTAAGTGCACCGAGTTTGGTATGAATTGCTACAAATTCGCAGAATCTCGGCAATCGTGAACTACATGCTACATGGTCCCCAAAGAGCCCGGTGGGTGGCGTACTACAGGAGACTTTCGGAAGCTGAACTCGCAAACGATACGAGATGGCTATGCCGATCCGAAGATATCTTCCAACGGTTTCAAGGCAGAACCAAGGCATATTTAACAAGGTAGAAGTGACAACTACCTCGAACTCTCTTGTAGCTAGTTATAATGTCAAAAACTGTAAACAAACAAATTAACACTATGAGGTGCGCGTGGTATGTTTGCTACAAATTAGCATTAATTGAACCTCATCATGGTGAAATTAGGCCAGGCGTAGTAATAAGATCGAGATGAAAGATTTGACCCTATCTTATTTGATGCCGATCCGAAGATATCTTCCAACGGTTTCAAGGCAAAACCAAGGCATATTTAACAAGGTAGAAGTGATAACTACCTCGAACTCTCTTGTAGCTAGTTATAATGTCAAAAAACTGTAAACAAACAAATTAACACTATGAGGTGCGCGTGGTATGTTTGCTACAAATTAGCATTAATTGAACCTCATCATGGTGAAATTAGACCAGGCGTAGTAATAAGATCGAGATGAAAGATTTGGCCCTATCTTATTTGAAAATTTGCCTTTAAAATTTTTTATAAGATAGCCACATGTCAGGAAAATAAAGCGAGAAAGCTTTTTTATTACTTCACCTGCTTATAATTTCACCATGGAAATGCATCAGCATAAATACATACATATGTATGTACGTATACTAATTTTAAGGATTACTTAAATATTACCTTCAAAGAATTTGAGCTGCATTCGCACCTTATATGCACATATACATGTGGACAGAAAAGAATACCTCATAAAGGAAACCACGTCATTAAATTAAATAAATGTTTTATGAAACTGTTTTAAACATTTTTTAGTTTCTATGCGCCCAATGATTTTGCGCGTTTAGTTAAATATTTACCTCTTAAAAAATATCCCCACTTATAAAAAACGATGTAATGTTTTCTTCTACGTACGTATGTATGTCAGTGTAAATATAGGTCCTGACGCGGTTATGTGTGCATAATATTGTAAGAAAATTCTCTTACTCAGTTCTGAAATTCTGTGGCTTCAGGCAACCAAGTCTTCTAACTTCGCAACTAGGTATCGCACTACTTTCCACACAATGCAACGGTCGTAGTTCCTGGTCCTTTTCATTTTTGTATATGTATGTATCTATAAATGCATGTGGTCGAAAAATTAAAAAAATGAACACAATTCAAAACTATCTCAAAGCACAATTGAATTTTTAATGAAAATTAGAAAATGCCAACTTGTAAAGGGTTAAAAGTTATTCATCATTGGACATTATAGTCGGTGTTCAAAAGAGAGAAATGTCAAAGTCATTTCTACTTTGTTTAATACGGCTTGGGCAAAACATTGTTCTCAACAATTGATTTGGTGCGTGCATACCACCAAATCCCTGTAGCGAAATACGACATACAAAATTCAGACAGCAGTCACGACTCCTTTTGGGTTGTTCGAATTTTGGGAATGCCGCCTTGTCTAAGGAACCCTTCTCAAACCTTTCAGCGGCATATGGACAACCTTCTAAGACATCAAGATGTCGTAGCTTGTTACATAGATGAAAAAATGCCACATCGGTAAAAGTGAAGTAGTCTACTTAGGCTATTCTGTGAACCAGCCTCCTGAGGAAAAAGTTACCCAAAGCTTCAAACAGACTGACACAACTGACTTGCGCCGCTTCGTCGGCATTGTGAATTATTTATTATAGGCGTAGTTTGCCTCGCGCAGCAGAAATTTTAATACCCCTCAGTGAGTACCTGAAAACAGCGCCCATCTCGCTATAAATCCTTTGAGAAAAACACAAAGCCGATGTTTTTTGCCACATTAATGTTTAAAATTACTAATTTAATTTTCGTTGTCAACGAATAAGAAAAAAGTAAATGTCAAATAACTGTTCAGTGATTGCAAATCAGTTTTGGAATAGGGAATGAGGTAGTTTAGTACTGTTTTAAAAGCGGTAAAATGTAGTTTTTTCCAAGAGGGAAACATCGATTTAGCTAAGGGAGCCAAGATGGCAGATTAGAGCGAGAACGCTGTCAATATCCAACACCTTGTATTATTCCACCATGATTCACGATTGAGAGAATACAAAGGTTGCGCCGATCTCGGACCGCTATTCCTCTCTTAACGAATTTGACAGAATCGTTGTTTGCACGACGTCACACTTGTGCAACTTGTTTACGTTTTCCTTGTAACATTTTTTCTTCTTCTTCCATTCTTGCTCACGTTTTGGCATTTCTCTCTCGCAATTGCACCAGTGTGACGTCATACAAAAGTTATTCTCAAAAATACTCTCTGATCGGCGCAATTGTATTCTATAATTCTTGACCATGATTGATAATGATGTTTTCGCCTAATCATAAAAGCTTCATGAATCGCAGCACAGAATAAACAGTATACAGAAGACGCAACACATACAAATTTATTTTTCTTCGGCGGACGTAATATTACAACCCGGACCAGAGCAGAGAAGCTAACATCACGACCAGTGTTGCCACAGCCAAATTTTTTTTTCCTACCAAAATTTCCTACCATAACCAACCAAAACCTACCAAAAAATTTGTTGAGTAGTTAATATATTTCTTTTCAAGTTTATTAAAAATATACACCCTCATTGCGAGAGTCGTGTCGAAAGCAAGTCGTTTTTCGAGAGTCGAATCGTATCGAAAATTACACGTCATATCCTATAATTGCGCGGGAATAATTACACGCGCGTTTCTTTATTCGTGTCTAGTGACGATATTGTTGTTATTATTATTATTACATCGGAGATACTCGCGCTGCGACCTAAGAAGATCTATTGTGCTAAACCCTAATTGTAAATTCTCCAACCTAAGGCTATTTAGAAAGCTAAGCACTTTGGATGGTGACATGTTCCGAATTTTAGATGGGGAAGACAGTCGTTCTCTAAGGTGTATCATGCTTCGTCGGTAGGCACATAGAAAATACTCTGGGTTTCCTCCATCAGCCCACGAAACCTGCAGTGTGCTGTCAGGTAACCAATAAGAATTCTAAGTTCAAGGAGTCTTTTGGAGTTCCTCCTGGAAGGAGTTATGAATCTCTTTGATTGTCTTATTTCCTTTGACTTCCGCCAGTGGACAGAAATCTGAGGTTATTCCCAGCAAGCTCCTAAGTAGTTCTTCAGTGTATCCTTTAGATGTACCGCAGAATAGCTTGGGATCATGCAAGCGCAGTTGGGCTCCACGCTTTGCGAGACAGTCAGCCTTTTCGTTGCCTTCAAACCCTTTTTGTCCCGGAACCCATCACAAATGTTGACAAGCCTTGATGCCGTCTTAAAAGAGTCTGGGGCCTTTAACGCTGAATATCCGACAAAATATTTATTCCGAACTCCGCTTGGAATATGGTTGAGTACGATCCCATTGGCAGACTTTCCTGGAATCTTGGTCCAAGAACACCATAAAGTATATATGTATATGGATGTTTATATTGTATACTAGCAGACCCGGCGAACATCCTCCCGCCCAAAATTAATTTTTTTATTGAAATATTTGGTCCAACGTTTTCGCCAGCAACTCAAGTTCATGTTTGGTTTTGTGGTCAACAGAAGGCATATCCCCATTGCCGTCTTAAATAAGCTGACGAAAGCGTTATACCGACAAGAAGTCCTTGCGGCTCGATAGTGAATCGTCCTTGAATCTGTATAGTATAGTTGGTGGCAATTTACAAACTAGTGAGTATCACTGGTCCACATTCTGTTAAGTCACCGTAAAGCAAGGACCGCAATGGTTCTGATGGTTGATTTAACGGGAGTAATTTAACTTTGATCCATGGTGCCTCCGAATTTACGATTTTCATCAATAACTCGGCTCCAGCGCCTCCTTGCGCATTTTTTTTTTGCAATAGTATTGCCACTATCGTTACCAATAAATATATATGTATCTCAAATATGAGTCAAATCGGATCACAAATACGATTTTGAGTAATATCTCGACTCCATCGCCACCTGGCGTTTTAAGCTGTGAACTATGTATACAGGGACCTACTCAAACACATAAGAAATGTCATTAAAGTCGTTTCGGTCGTTTCGGTCGTTTAGGAGGAGTTAAGCCACCAGAATAAGTCTTTTACATACTGACACTCTTCGGCATTTTTTCTCATACAAAAAAACTCTCACGCATTCGTTATACGGAGAAAATGTGCAACATCATCAGCGAAAAAAAAAATCAAAAATCAACGGTATCTTATAGCCTTTAAAAACGTGCACTTTATGATACTGAAATTGAGTGATCTACAAAAGTGCATACTCAAAATTTGATACAAAAAAATTTATTACGAAAAAGAAAAAAAACACTGTATTCTGTAAAAGTTTCAATATGTTTGGAAAGCACCACTTCCCTTTTCCAGTAGCCCCAAAATCTCTATACCAATTTCCAGGACATTGCCACAAATATTTTCAGAGATATACGGTATGAAAAATTCGATATGAATGGGTGATGCCACGCTCCCTTAATATATCCAAATTCTGCAGTAGGTGTCCAAAATTTCAAAAAATCAGTACAGCCGTTCCCGAGATCACCTCTTACAAAAAGAAGGAGCTTCTCTTTATATAATTAGTGTAGATAACACACACAGGGCACTACCGATTTTAATGCGGCAAATGTTGAAGCTGGTTTTAATACGTTTTTTTTTTTGGTGATTAAGAATACGTAAGTATAATGTTTCCATCAGCTCCGGATTTTGGGAAAAATGTGGTGAAAGTGTAAAAAAATCGCGTTTTTTGCAATATTTGAGGAGCTCTAACAATGAAACAAAAGGTGATAGAACCTTCCACTTAGGCTGAAATTAAAGCTTGGACTTCGGACTTCAATCCCTGAAAATACCATTCCTGCACCTTGACCCTAAGGTTACCTATAGTCATTTATTTAACAGTTAACACTGATTTTTACACCATTTTTTACGATAAAAAGTAAATGAGTATAGGTGACCATTAGGGCAGGGTGCAGAAATAGTACTTGGAGGGATGGTAATCTGTAGTTCTAGCTTTAATTTAAGCCTACGTGGAAGGTTCTATCACCGTTTGCTTAATTGCGGTAGGAACTAAAACTTCCCGAAACCAGTTATTACTGTTCAACAAATGACTATAAGGGCTGGTTTCTCCAACTCAACTTAGTTAAGCCCATTTTCTCGACTCAGTCAAGAATAAACTGTGTAAAACATAGGATAACTTTAGACTTAAGTCCAAAAGTGGCTAAACTAAGTTAAGTTGAGTTGGAGAAACTAGCCCTAAGTGACCATCAAGCAAAGATGTGGGAACTTGCTTTAATCAAAGCCTAGGTGGAAGGTTCTACCACCCTTTGTTTCTTTGCTAGAGCTTCTCAAATATTGCAAAAAACTCCATTTTTTGACAATTTGACCTCGTTTTTTCTTAAAATCTGGAGCTGATGGTAACCTTTTGCTTACGGATTCGTAATCAGCACAAAATAATCTGTCAAAAATAGCGTTAACATTTGCTGCATCAAATTTTTTTTTTCATTTTTGTTGGCCTGTGTAATAAGTATTGTTAAACAGCCAATACCCGCATGTTTGCGGCACCTTCAAACACCTTTCGAACTGTAAAACAATGACTCGATTCGATTTAAGGTTTTTTTAGAATTGATCGGTTCTGGTCCACCTATCAGAAAAAAATATCATGTATGTTAACCCAGCCAATAAGCTACATACGTGCTAAATTGCAGGCACATCGAACCATTAATAAGACTGTTTCGAATAGTTCGGTCTCTGACCCACTTAACGGAAAAAATGAATCCCATATGCTAATCTAGGCAAAAGGCTACCAACGAACCAACTGCATTTTTTAAGCATAGCTCGACCCCTGCGCCAACTATCGGAAAAATTAAAACTTTGTGCACTCCTTCTTCTAAATACGTTTCCAAAAAAGCAGCACCCATTCGAATCAGTTATGAAACATAGGAGAAAATTGTTGCCAATTGATTCAAGCTCCCAATGAATTTCACAATTATCCGAAATTTTCCAAGCTTTCGTCGAAAAAATTCAAATTTTTTGCGTGTTTCCGGGTTTTTCCGAGTTTTCCCCTTAGAATTTTCTATTTTTCCATTCGCATGCCATTCCGAAGGAATTGCACACAAAATTCCATACAAAAAAAACAATTTTCGATTTTTCCAATTTTTCGACTTTCCCGGAGGTGTTTCCCCATATTTCCTTTCGTAAAAACCTTCTCCTGGCAATTACGAACAACTAAAAAAAATTTAAGCCAAATCGGTCCAACCGTTCTCAATTGATGAATTACTATACATTTTTCACACCATTTTTATATATATAGATTGGCAATAATAAGGGTATACGTCTGTACTTAGGATTCAGGTAATTTACATGTTTGCGGTCGCCGTTATACGAACGCGCCGGTGAAATATTCGTTCCAAAAATGTTGCTAAAATGTTTGGGGATACATATCGAGCCCTATCCGCCAAAATAACGTAAGCGACATTTTTTTCGAAATTTTATTTTTGATGCAGAAATGCATCTAGATGCTCTAGGAATATTTCTGCATCAAAAATAAAATTTTGAAAAAATGTCGCTTACGTTATTTTGGCGGTTAGGGCTCGATATTTTCTATTTCTCGCAACTAACTATTACTCATTGTCACCGAACCTACCAAAATCCAATCAAGCCTACCAACCTACCAAATGGAAAAAAAACTACCAGTTTTGGTAGGAAAAGCCCATGTGTGGCAACACTGATCACGACCACTAAGAATAACATGGCGACCCGGAACAGAGCAGAGGAGTTAACATTACGTCCACTATGAATAACATGAAGTTAACATCTCGCCACAAACACACATCGTGATCAGCGTTGCCGCGAGCTTGAAAAAAATGTATCAGGTGCCAAACAGAAAAAGTATCAAAAGCAAACAAAACTGTTATCTGTTAAACTATTATTTATTAAAAGCAAATAATAAATAAACAGGCCAATTCTGAACAGTAACTCCCTGGGAGTTTTCTCTCTTTTCCCTTTCCTCCTATCATGAATAAAAGTTCCCAGAGGATTTTTTATATTAAAAGAGTTGAGCTGCCAAAACAGAGTCAAACAGCTTTTTCGAAGTTCGAATTTGCTCAACCCAAATTTTCGGGGAAAATGCTGCTCCCTGGGTGTTAATTATTGGAGGATTTCTTTCCCGGGAGAACAAACTCCCAGGGAATATTAAGAATTGGGCTGAAAATTTTATAATTAAATCAATAGTTATAAAAAAATATATATTTCTTGCTTGTCTGCTTATTTGCATAACGAAAAACAAACTTATAGGGCCCCTAAACCATACAAAAGCCTTGCGCCACACGAGACTTGTACAAGTCAATATTGTGGAAATTACTACACCATAAAATTGCGCAAACCTTATTTTGAAGAAACGTTGCTCAAGTAAAGATGTCCAAGAAATATGGATGTGTATTGTATATTTTGATAGCTTCAGCATTAACACGTAAAAAAAATAAAATAAAAATAAAAATAATGCACCAAAATCAAAACTAGACTAAAAATTTCGCAGTTGTCGCCATACACAGCACAAATTGTTGTACAATAACACAAACATGAGCAAAATATTAAAATAATTTTTATTTTAGCGCAATAGTTGTGCAATTTAATACAAACGACCCCATACACCGCACAAACGACCGACGCAAGCCCGATATTGCGTAATGTGTTTGTGTGGCTTAGGAGCCCTATAACAGCGGCGTGAGCAAAGAAATTCCGGGTTTTGTTTCCCTTATAAGAGTTACCAAATCAAACTTATAAATATCTACTTTAAATAACAAGAAAAAAAATATTTGCCTTTAGACTAGTAATACTATTCATAGTTTTCAAAAATTCATGCCAGCCGAAAGTGTCAAAGTACGGTATTTGGGAACAAAAAATTATCAGTTAATACAATTTAGAAAAAAAGTACTAAAAACAAGTACGAAAGTCTAAGTTCGGGCGGAGCCGAACATTAAATACCCGGCGCAAGTATTAAATATATGTTTTTTCACCTTTCCGAAACCTTCCGCTAGATGGTAAGCCGGGGTGTATCAATTTTGAGTAAATTAGCGTCCTTAAGTTTCGAAATATTGCAGTTTCAAGCATTTCTGAAATTTACCGTTATATGAAAAGCGGCCGTAATTTTAGTCCGATTTCAATAATTTTCAACGTTTTGCTTTTATGTGGCAAGGACAATAAAAATACCGAGTTGGGTACAAATTGGTAGAACGGTTACCGATATACATATAAGTTAGCACAGTTAGCAGAAACTAAACTAAGTCACACAGTAAGCAGTTCCAAAAATCCAACAACAACAACTGCTTCACATTTCGTCGTACTAACTTCAAGCGGAAGTCGTGCAGACGTTACGTGAAACCGTTGTTGAGCAATTGAAGTTACTTGCACTTGCAAATTAGTGCATACGAAAATAATATAAAAA
>NW_023458878.1:0-47552 GCF_013731165.1 Rhagoletis pomonella | reverse complement strand
AAAGAAGTTTAAGTTCATTCCAATCACGACGAGGGTGTGTTCTAATTTATATGTGATCATAAGTGGGTGGTGCCACGTCCATTTTCCAAAATTTTACCATTATCGTATTTCTTGGAAAAAGAATTGTTGCAAGAATAAATTTTGAATAAATTAGCTTTAATATTTACTGATTTATCGAAGAATTTGTATTTCTCTAAATTACCGTTATATGGGATGTGGGCGTGGTTATTGTCCGATTATTTAAATTTTCGGCCATTTGTATGCTGTACCAAGGTCAACCACTGTGCCAAGTTTGGAAGAAATGTGCAGCGGTTACCAAGATATACACCTGTAACCATAAGTGGGCGTGGCTACGCCCATTTTCCAAAAATTTATTATACTCTTATTTTTCGTCTAAAAGTTGTGGTAAATATCAATTTTGAGTGAATTATCTTCAGTAGTTACTAAAATATCGCAGTTTTCGTATTTCTGGAAATTACCCTTATATAGGAAGTGGGCGTGGTTACAGTCCGATTTCGCCCATTTTCAATACCAACCTACCTTGGATTAACAGAAACCTACGTGCCAAATTTCGTTGAGATATCTCAATTTTTGCTCGAGTTATCGTGTACACGGACGGACGGACAGACGGACAGACGGACAGTCGGACGGACAGACAGACATGGCTTAATCGATTTCTCTATTCATTCTGAGCATTTATGTATACATTTGTCTATATCTATCTCGATTCGTTTTGGCTGTTACAAACAACCGTTATGTGAACAAAATTAATATACCCTTGTGCACAAGTGCGCTCGGGTATAATGAAATGCATAAAATTCTCTGTATATTTAAACACTGAAATTGGGAACGATCTCATTATTGCTATTCAAAAACGTCACAAATATAAAATAATTTATTGGCTCCTGTGTATAATGATGTGTACACGTATGTTAAAATGAATAACACTTTTATTTTTATGAACTATATTTTATTTATATATCAAAATATTGTTAAAACAAGAACTCTGGCGTTTTAAAGTATTTTCTGTTACTTACATTCATAATTTTGCTTTGAATAAAAACGTACTGAAAAGTACTGATTTATTTAGCATGAAAAAGTCGCACGTACTGATTTCGCGCTTAAAAAATCTGGCAACCCTAATCGCAGCTCCCGACATTGTAAGGCGCTTGACGTCTCGAAATCGTCATTTGTTTACTTTTTTGTGTTGGAAATAAAAATTATTTGTCATTTCAATAGAAAATAATTGAAATGAATGATTTCGTGATAAAATTGTATTGAACCACGAGCGTTTATGCAATATTTCGTTGCAGAAATATTTGCGGAAGTGTGTAGTTGCGAAAAAATGGCAGGAAAATGTGGTATGTGTAGAAAGTGTTTATTAGCTGGTGACTTATGCAAGGCGTGCAAGTGTGCAGAAGTCGATTTCGTCATGCATTTGTTTCGGAAGAAAGATGTTAAAACAGTTTTTATACATAACTAACGGGTGATTTTTTTGAGGTTAGGATTTTCATGCATTAGTATTTGACAGATCACGTGGGATTTCAGACATGGTGTCAAAGAGAAAGATGCTCAGTATGCTTTGACATTTCATCATGAATAGACTTACTAACGAGCAACGCTTGCAAATCATTGAATTTTATTACCAAAATCAGTGTTCGGTTCGAAATGTGTTTCGCGCTTTACGTCCGATTTATGGTCTACATAATCGACCAAGTGAGCAAACAATTAATGCGATTGTGACCAAGTTTCGCACTCAGTTTACTTTATTGGACATTAAACCAACCACACCAATGCGTACAGTGCGTACAGAAGAGAATATTGCGTCTGTTTCTGAGAGTGTTGCTGAAGACCGTGAAATGTCGATTCGTCGCCGTTCGCAGCAATTGGGTTTGTGTTATTCGACCACATGGAAGATTTTACGCAAAGATCTTGGTGTAAAACCGTATAAAATACAGCTCGTGCAAGAACTGAAGCCGAACGATCTGCCACAACGTCGAATTTTCAGTGAATGGGCCCTAGAAAAGTTGGCAGAAAATCCGCTTTTTTATCGACAAATTTTGTTCAGCGATGAGGCTCATTTCTGGTTGAATGGCTTCGTAAATAAGCAAAATTGCCGCATTTGGAGTGAAGAGCAACCAGAAGCCGTTCAAGAACTGCCCATGCATCCCGAAAAATGCACTGTTTGGTGTGGTTTGTACGCTGGTGGAATCATTGGACCGTATTTTTTCAAAGATGCTGTTGGACGCAACGTTACGGTGAATGGCGATCGCTATCGTTCGATGCTAACAAACTTTTTGTTGCCAAAAATGGAAGAACTGAACTTGGTTGACATGTGGTTTCAACAAGATGGCGCTACATGCCACACAGCTCGCGATTCTATGGCCATTTTGAGGGAAAACTTCGGAGAACAATTCATCTCAAGAAATGGACCGGTAAGTTGGCCACCAAGATCATGCGATTTGACGCCTTTAGACTATTTTTTTGTGGGGCTACGTCAAGTCTAAAGTCTACAGAAATAAGCCAGCAACTATTCCAGCTTTGGAAGACAACATTTCCGAAGAAATTCGGGCTATTCCGGCCGAAATGCTCGAAAAAGTTGCCCAAAATTGGACTTTCCGAATGGACCACCTAAGACGCAGCCGCGGTCAACATTTAAATCAAATTATCTTCAAAAAGTAAATGTCATGGACCAATCTAACGTTTCAAATAAAGAACCGATGAGATTTTGCAAATTTTATGCGTTTTTTTTAAAAAAAAAGTTATCAAGCTCTTAAAAAATCACCCGTTAGCAGACCCGGCGAACTTCGTCCCGCCCAAAATTCGACTTTTAATTTAACCATTTTTCACATTTTCTCCTAACTAAAGTGTTGTTTCCATGACGAAGTTCCCTGGCGGCAACAATGATCCGGATCTATAGTGAATCTGCCCTAGAAACTTTATCTTATAGTTCGTGGCAATTTCAAAATGCGTATCCTTGTTCAACAGAAAGATACATAGACTGAGATGAAATACCGTAAAAGCCGGTTTCACGGAAGCAGTTTAAGTGAACAATTATTTTTTTCTGTCAGGTTCTACATATATTAAATTCAATTAAAAAAATAAATTTTCATTAAATTGCTTTCATGAAACTGGCTTTTATGGTATTTCGACAGGAGGTGATTTGAGATTTACCACTGCATAACTCAACCCTGGTGTGTCCGAATGAAGTTTTAACGCATAACAATACTAGCAGACCGGGCGAGCTTCGTCCCGCCCAAAATTTTTATTTTTTTATTGAAACTTTTTGGTCCAACATTTTCATCAACCATTCACGTTTACGATTTTCATTGTCACGTTTATCTGCTAAGATTATGGTTTGGTGGTCATTTGCCACTTGAAATAACCTAAGGAAAGTGTTATATCCCTGAAGAAGTTCTTGAAATTCTCCTACAGGTCGATTTAATCTGACCTTCACGGCACCTTTTCTCACTTGGCTATTTTTAGTAATAACTCGACTCCAGCGCCACTTGGCAGCACGTTTTTGCAATAGTATTGCTCTTACCATTACCAACACATATTTAAAATATTAGCCAAATCGGATCATAAATGAGATTTTTAGTAATAACCCAACTACAGCGCCAACTGACGGATTAAATTGTGAAACTAAACCCTCCAGAGACGCAATCAAACACATACAAAATATTTCGTTAAAATCCGTACAACCTTTTTGGGATGATTTCACCCACAAACCCCCTACAGAAGAATTATAAATACATTCAAAGATAGCTTAAAGTTGGTACGTTTGTAGGCCTCAGGCCCCTTTTTCAAGTAGCCCCAATTTTCTCCATGAGTACGGGCTTGATTTCATATACATACATGTCTCCATACGAAGTTCCAGTACTGTACCATCAATACTTTCAGAGAGATGTAGTATAAAAATTCGGTTTGTATGGGAGGTGCCACGCACCCTTTTCCAATAGCTCCCAGTACCACGTCCGCTTTTCCAATAGCTTAAGTTTTTCTCCAAGAGTATGTGATTGATTTGGTATATCTCCATACCAAGTTCCATAACTCTACCATGAACACTTCCAGAGATACGTAGTATGAAAAGTTTAGTTTATATGTGGTCGATTTCATATACCTCAGTACCAAGCTCCAGGACTCTTCGATGAATACTTCCAGAGATATGCAGTCTGAAAAATTCGGTTTGTTTGGGAGGTGCCACGCAGCTTTTCCAATAGCTCCAATTTTCCTCCAAGAGTATGCGTTGGACTTCATATATCTCCATACCAAGTTCCATCACTATTTCATGAAAATTTCTAGAGGTATGCAGTATGAAATGTTAGCTTTGTATGGGAGGTGCCACGGCCCCTTTTCCAACGGTTCCAATTTTTCTCCAAGAGTATGCGATCGATTTCATATATATCCGTACCAAGTTCCAGAACTCTACAATGCACATTTCCAGAGATATGGAGTATGAAAAAATTCGGCTTGTATGGGAGGTTCCATGCCCCTTTTGTATATCGAGATTTTTGTTGGCCTATAACCTTCCTTTGAACGTCTGCAGCAGGAGTCCGAAATTTCCAAAAAATCGGTTCAGCCGTTCCCCAGCTTTGCGATATACATAAAATATATGTTATAGATGGATGGATGCTGCTTTTAATATTGCGTTCACTTAGTACGTACAAAAAACATAGCACCTTGTACATACATATGTAATTGTGCATATTTGTTTTTTTTAACACAAGAATCACCATTAACGTTAACATTAGCACGTATGTATATTAGACTGCATCACCAATAAAAGTTGCGGATATTCCGCCGGAATTACACAATTTATTATATATTAAGACGTCCACCAAAATATTTAGGAAAAACATTAAGATTTAAGTGAGCTGGACCGATTTGAAATTACCTCCAAAAGTGGAGTTTTTTATGAATAAAAATAGTTTCTTAAAGAACTTTTTGAAAAAAGTCCCGTCAGATGACAAAACAGATTAAGCTTAAAAAATCTGCATAAAAATATTTAAAAATCTTTTCAACGGAATCTTAAGAATGAGATTTTCGATGCTGTTTTTATACTTTTTTTCAAAATATTGATTTACAACAAACTTGAATAACTGGGCTAAAACTATTCGGATTTAGACTTATGGGATCTCAGTAGAAAGGTATTTTCCCACTGTTTTTATTTCTGTCCAAAAAAGAGTAATTTGTGTACCTTTTTTTTCAAATACTAACACATCTTAATTCAACTTTGAATGATGTTCGTTCATCCTACACTTTCTCTTTCATCCTTTGATGAAAGCAAAGAAATAAAAAGAGTGAAAAAAATACCTTTCCAATGGTACCTCTTAAGTCTAAATCGGAAGAGTTTAGGTTCACTTATTCAAGTTTTTCTTATACCAATCTTTAAAAAAAGTTAAAAAACAGCATCAAAAATGTCATCATTACGATTCCGTTCAAAATTGTTTTAAATTATTATATTTTTATGCAAATTTTTTAGGCTCAAACCGTTTTGTCACTTGAGGGGATTTTTTTTTTTAAATCTAAGAAACTATTTGTATTCATAAAAAACTCCATTTTTTAGGTATTTTCAAAGCGGTCCCGCTCACGTAAATCTTAATATTTTTCCGAAATATATTGGTGGTGGTCTTAAACTATAATAGATTTGATAATTCCAATGGAAAAATGGTAGTTGTGATTTGCTGGTGAGCAGCGCTGTGGACATGTACATATGTATGTTAGATTCTATAGGATTTTTAAAGTCCTGCAGTTCCATTTTTAGGAAGTATTTAAACTTTTTTTTTTGCCTAGGAAATTGAGAAGCCCATCCAGAACCTATAACCAAAATTTCAAAAATCGGTACAGCCGATCTCGTGCTTTGCGAACAGAAAGAAACGGCTTTCAAAATATACATATACATATTAGTATAGGTTAAATGATCTAGACTTTCGTCTCACCTATGTATTTCTATGATAAACTTTACCGTTTTGCTGGAAAATTCAAAAAATCTATTTACGTGATCTTTGATCTTGAATAACTTTTTTTTGCAGACGTGCGATCGATGGGGACTTTTGACATTTCATTCATAATACCAGGGCTTCGGAGCGATATTTTATTTCGCTCCGAACTCCGCTCCGCTCCCAATAATTATTCTTTTTTTAAATTAGCTGATTTTTTTTAAATTTTCTTTTTGATGCAGAACATAGGTATGTATGTACAGCTATTTATATGATCCTAATGTATTTTGTCTTGCAAATAAAATGGCAGATATTAATCCAGCCAGAAAAAAAGTAACGCGGATTTTTGTTCGTTTAAAGACTGCGTTTTCGGGTACTTTGACCATCCGTTTTTTCCAGTCAAGTGTGCGGAAAAGATGTATGTACAGACAAGAACCGAAAATTTTTTTGAAATGGATAGGTTTTTGGATTTTTTCAGTTTTTTTTTTTGTATTGAATTTTCTGCTTAATATACTTCCCTTCTGCACTTCACAGGTACTTTTTCATGGTTTGAAAAAAAAAAATAAGGAAGCGCTTGGCGGTAGTTGAATTCGGCACCTTCTAAAAGCTAACAAATACTACCACGCTCAACCTCTCCCGACTACGTATACATGCTCTCAAATGTTTAGCTACAATAAAGAAAGTACAATTATTGATTTTAAATAACATCATCTTTTTCGAACGTTTTCCCGATATAAAAATTAATGCAAATTGTAGTTGTGTTCGGTTCGTTTGCAGGTACGAAAACCGCACTTTTTTGGAAATTTTATAATACGTAAATGAACGAAAATTGTAGTCACATGATAAAAACATAATAAAACATAAAACCACCGAGAGGCAGTCTGACGTGTGCCAGCAATATAATTTAAAAATTCAAAACTCAAACTCACGCACACATTCTCATTTTCAATCTCAAACAACAACAATTGTGAACAATTTAATTTTTTTATTTTCAATTTTATATGATTTTAAAATGCTTGCAAACGTCAGAAAAAAAAAATCATGGCCGACGAATTGAGAGAATGAATTTACCTTGTAATATTTTTATCATGGGAAGTCATTATTTTTCATCTCCGTTCAAATTGACCTGGCGATTTGCGCAATGAACAGTATTGCCAAAGTAAAAACTGATTTCAGTGGCGAAAGTAAAATATTAAGTAGGTAAATTTATTTTTCTTTAAGAGGCTGAGGAGCAAATTAATTTTTTTAGCTCTTTGCTTCAGCTCCGCTCCAGCCAAAATCATTTGCTCCTTAGCTGCTTGCACCTTTGCTCCGCTTCGCTCCGCACAATACTGTTAGAAACATTCGTACTAATTTTCAGCTTTATACGAATTATTGTAAGCTTACCTTATGCTCAAATATTGTAGTTGGAATTTTTAGAGCTTCATTAAAACGCTTATTCCACGAGAACTAGTGAAGCGATTTCAAAGAAAAGTGTGGCGTTTCAAAGCTAAAGTTCCAAACCTATCTACAGATGCATTTCTGTAAGTAACCAATTCGGTTTCTGTCGTGGAAACAACGGTAAATATTGGCCTATTTTGGGGTCAATTTTGAGCCTTTAAAGTGCTCTAGCAACTTATTTGCAGATATAACTTTCGTTTTCAGGGTATAAGTTCTGTGGAGCAGTAGAAATATTATCGTGCACAAATTTTATATAAATTCAAGAAATATCGAGCATTTTAAGGCAAAATTTTTTTGAAAAAATTAGCGAATTTTTTTTATTAAAAATTCAAATGATTTTGTATTTGTCTTCCTTAATAAAAAACTCAAGTTTTTTCCTTTCGTTTGGTATATGGATGTGTTGGTTGATATCTTCTAAGTACATATGTTAATTTAATTCAAATATATATGGATATAAATTATTTTCCATACAAAATCACTTCCGCAGCATTTTACAAACACGTGCTTGCCGTGGAAGTGAGAGAAGGAGACAAAAAGTATGTGTGTAGGTATTTCGGCTTTTGAGTATTCGATGGCGCAATATCTATAACCTAATCGCAGCGTACGTATGTAAATACATACATACGTACATATGTAAGTTGATTGCAGTTAATGGGGATCTGTTTTTCTTTTAGTAATCTATGTATTTACATAGTATGTACTAGGGATGTTGCGAATGTGGAATTTTAGACATCCGCGGATGCGAATGCGGATGCGGGTGTCTAACAGCTAACATTCGCGGATGCGATGCGAATGCGGATGTCAAGTATTTTCCAGAAGCAATTAGAATCTAGCATAGTGGTGGGATCGTTGTTTAAACAGCGCTTACAAGCCAAACCAGATGTGTCAGGTTTTACTAAAGCTTTTTAAAAAGAATTATTTATTCTCATTTCTTTGGCTATTTCAGAATTTGGGGAATCTGTAACTTCATAAGCGATTTTCGATTTTAGTTTTTGTAATTCATTTTTAATACTTTCTTCTGCGACTGGTTTAAAAATGTGTGCTTATAGCGAGCTAAATAGTTGGATATGCAAAATAAACTACATATTATTTTCCAGGAATGAAAATTTTGAACAAATATCTGTTTTCAAAGTCTTAGCTGCCAGCCGAATCGGATCAGAATATTGTTATTAAAAAAAAACACCCCGTTTTTTATAAGTATTTGAATTATTGGAATTACGGATGATGAGGGTCTCAGATAGTTACGTAGATATTATCTAATTAAAGGTCAGACCTATAGCTTTTTAATTATTTGAGCATCGATTCTCTTTATAAAAGTACAATGTTTATAAGAGGACTATTTCTATGTTTATAAAGGACTATTTCTATTTATAAAAGGACTTCTTCTCTTTATAAAAGGACTATTTTCTCTTTGACGTACGTCAAAGGTCAAGTAGAAGTGGAAACTACGAAATAATAGGGCGATTCATCAAAACGCGCAAATGCTTCGTAACTAGGTAAAGCTCGTAAACTTACTCAATTTTGTATGAAAAATCTAATTATTTACGAAGTTTACGCGGGATTTATGCGTTTCCATGAATACCGATAATATGTTTAAAAACATTTTTATCAAATATTGGCTACAATTTGTGATTTTGTTTGCAAGATATAGGTTTTATCGGTGCACTTACGCAACATTCGCATTCGCAAAAGCTCCGCATTGATAATTGCGAATGCGAAAGCGAATGCGAAAGCGAATGCGAGTATTAAAATTAATGCGGAAGCTCCGCGGTTGCGAATGCGAATGCGAACATTCGCAACAACCCTCGTATGTACATATGAATGCATAATACGCGACAACTCTTTCGTCATATCAGATTTGTACCGTTCGTTCGATTTTAACAAATGAGGTATCAAATTAAAGGGATTGGCCTGTGGATGTGCAATACCTTTTTGGTTTTTCAAAAAGAGTTGCCACCTGATAAAAAAATTAAACTAATTTTTTTTAAGTTAAATCAATTATTACACTATGAGTATCGATCGAAATGGTTTCTAAAAGGCTTTATTTCTCAGGGTTGCCACCTGCTTAAAAAAGCAAGTTCGGTTTAAATAAAGGCAGGACATTGAAATGTATACCCTGATATGGATGCCAGACGAAAGAGGTTGTGGTTTGAAAATATTTTGCAGAGGGTTGCCACCTTGTTACAGAGTTAGAGCTCTTTGAGCACCCCCTAAATATTTTTTGATTTCAAAATAAAAAAATATGGGTACGTTTCTTTTGATATAGAACAGTTCTAGGGGGTGCCGGCATTAACATTCCAATTTTTTTTTTTGGACCACTCTAATGTACGTTCGTTAATAAATTCAAGCAATTGAATTAAAAAATTTTAATTTTTTAATGGAATCATGCCAGTGCGGGGAATTTCGCGGTGGCCAACGGGGAGAAAGATAAAATGAGTTGGCATCCCTGGTGTATATGCATGAACTTACTTAAGAGCATAGTTATTTACCAACAGTAGCGCAGAATGAGAATACAATTTTTCAGCAACAATGAAGTAGTAACTAGGCGTTGGTTTTACTTCGACGAGTTTCATACAATTACCCTCAGTTTTCCTTAAAAATCTACTGAAGTGATTACACGTATTTTGCTTAATAAAGTGTGCTTCTGATAAATTAACGTTAAATTATTATTCACATTAAAACGGTATTTTTTTATGTTTGTTGTTTCTACACATCGTAAGAAGAAGCCCAGAGTGTATGTAAACCATCCTTTTGTTATATTTCCGGTTAACTAATTGTTAAAATTATATTCAACAATTTTTATTGAGCTTGAGGCCGTTTTTAATGAAAAACTATTGTGGAAACGCAGCAATAATTTGAAAAAATGGTAGAAGTGATAGCTATTTCGGAAGTCACCACATTTCCTCACCAGAATAGTTTTTCATTAAAAACGGCCTCAAGCTCAATAAAAACTGTTTAATATAATTGTTATAAGGCCATAAATAACAAAAAACAAATTAATAGGTAAAAGTCAATGTCGTAGTAAAAAAAAACAACAGAAAAAACAGAAATTTCCAAATCAGCGATGCCTAAATAAAAAAGGAAAATTGGTAGGGCCACAAATCGGAGACCTATTTGCTGATGAACAAACTCTGTCCAGTCAAAAAATCCGCATGGACATATTTTAGAAATGTTGTTCGTAATTTCTTGGAAACCACGAAGCCGAAAACTATGAAGAGCAACCTTTTAACAGCCTATAGGAATGTGAGATGGAATATGTCGCTCCAGATAAACTTCTTAAACTCAAATTTACATTTTTTCATGGAAATTTGGATGACATTAGCAACGAACACGGCGAGCGGATTCAACAGGATATATCTAACATAGAAAAATGTTAAAGGGCAAATGGAGTGCAAATATGTTAGCTGACTACTGTTGGATACTAAACAGAGATGTACCTGATGCTAAATACTCCCGAAAGTCCTAAGTAAACTTAAAAGGTTATTTATTTTCCTCCATTTATGCGGTGGGTTTTGTCGAAAGCTAAGGTGAACTCAGCCGATCCAGAGTCCAGCGAAGGTCCCACTAACCCCCACCAAATAAAGCACACTAGTCCATGTATTTAATCGAACACACACATACACAGCGCCATGACCAGAGTGCCAGCAACCTTATGTCGAAAGAGAGGGAGGGAGAGAGAGAGAGAGTGGTGACGAGAGAGCGGTGACGTTCGTTGTTGTCGAGCGGTCGGGTCGGAGCGGATGACGGTGAGTACTGAAGAGCAATGTTGCCAGGTTTTCAGCATGAGAAAAGGTTCCTTTTGGTCTGAAAAAATGTCATTTCCTACCCAAAAATGTCTTTTATATGCATGCATACAGGATTGTTCTTATTAAACTCTTATTGTACACAAAGGTACATATGTACGTAAGGCACGGTGGAGAGAATAGAGAAGGTGTCGCCGATGGCAATACCCCTAATCGGCTCTCAGTGAATTTGACAGAATCAGCTGTTTTGCTGACGTCACAGTCGAGATGACAGCAGAAGTGATGTGCTGAGTCAATACTTTTAAGTATCCAGTAATCTCGATACTCGGTACCGAAATACTTAGGTTTCGAATAAAAGCGCACATAGGCCAAAAATATGGAAAAACGGCTCGCCTATAAAAACCCGTATGTAGGATCAAATAGAGCTTTTAATACTGATTCAAATTAAAGATGTATATATGTCGGTTCGAGGCCATAATACAGAGAAACTCTTATTTGTTTGAAGCATATTTGTTCCAGCTGAATCGGACGATATCATTTTTGTAGGCAGATTCTGTAACCAGTTATCGACAATTTTCGAATCGGTATCGGTTTTTTTTTACGTATGGTATGAAATATTTTTACGTAAACGAGTGCGATATCGATCCGAAACTTGTCGCTAACTGGTTACAGAAACTCCAACAGCTGGCACCTGTAGTAGACGTCGCAAGGTCCCAAACATTGCTTGCCCCGTCCAACATATTTCTCGGGTGGCGGTGATGTCAGCTTTTGTCCTTACGAGGACATCAACCAGCCGGTCAGAGGCCCCATTATGAGTCCGGACATTCCAGGTGCATGCTCTCAAATCGTAGTCCTTTAAACGTTTGCCGTGGTCGTCATCATAAGGGGGGGTCTCATCCGAGGCTTTGACTTGCTTCTTCACTGGAAGTGGTTTTTACGTGGTGGGTCCCAAACTCAGCGCAAAACCCATTGCTGGGACGGAGGTACCACCGTTCCCATAATCGCACACTACGTGGAGGCTGGAATGAGGAGGCGGTGGCAATGAACGACGCCAACCGGTTGGTCGAGCCGTGCTTAGATTAACCAGCCGGAGACGATTTAGCGCGTCTGCTGATAGACATATCACTTAGCGTCAAGCTATGTTTGGATTAACTGGCCAGAGACGATTTAGTGCGTCGAAAGACACACCACTAGACTAGTTAAGCCAAACGCTTACCTAGCAAGACTGACTCGCATGCGTACTTGTTCAGCCTTTTATACTCGTTTCTGCGTGCTCTGTTTGAGAATTCGTCGAGCGCGCTGTGCCGATTGAAGTTGGCCAACGAAGGGGCTGGTGTGCTGATATCAGTGTTTTACCTGATGCTGTATGTGTGTAAAATTTAGAGACAGTCTGACAAAGCGCTAGTTCCGAACTACATATATCAGAACTATCTCTGAACTAGTGCAAAACGCATGCGGAGCGGGACAGTTGAAACTTGTGGGGTAAATGTGCAAATGACTATCTTGATAGGTCGAAATTCTTTAGCCCAATGCAGTTTGGCTTTCGCTCGGGACTTTCTACGGAAGATGCTCTACTAGAATTTTGCTCGTACATCTACCAAGGCTTGGACAGTAAAAATATCTGTGCTGGACTTTTTGTTGACATTACAAAAGCTTTCGATATGGTAGATAGAGATATACTTTTAAATAAGCTATTTAGCGCTGGTTTCAGAGGGTTTATGCATAAGTGGTTTAAATCCTATCTCTCGAACAGAGTACAAAAAGTCAAAGTTGCAAATAGCTATAGTAGTTTAGAGCCTGTTCATCTGGGCGTACCCCAAGGCTCAGTTCTTGGTCCAATACTTTTTTTGATTTATATCAATTCAATTTTTTCTTTGCCACTGAAAGGCAAAGTAACTGCTTTTGCTGATGACCTTGCCATTACTTATTGTACTTCGAGCTACTTTGAAGCAATATGTGACATTAATCACGACATACATCTACTCAGAATCTGGTTTGCATTGCATAAACTGTCTGTAAGTAGTAAATCTAAGCTTATGTACTTTAGCCTCGTTGCCAAAGAATCCCCAAACTGTGATATTTTGTTTCATTCTTCAGATTGTCTGCGTTTTAATTTGCATAATAATGAGTGCTCTCTGAATGAGTCAAAAAAGTCTTTCGCGTGCACAGTCAACTGCGACGATACTTGTTTCCAGCTTGAAAATGTTGAAAAGTTTAAATACCTAGGAGTAGTAATAGACAACCGCTTAAATTGGTCTGAACATTTAAATACGTTAAAACAATACTTTCTCTACACCAGTCGTCATTTATACCGCCTTAAAAAGATTTGTTCTACTGCTACACTAAAAATGGTTTATTACGGAATATTTCAATCGAAGCTGCAATACGGTATCAGCTGTTGGGGTGGTGCTTCGGCTAGTAAATTGTCCTCCATCATTACAATTCAAAAGTGCATAATTAGACGTATCTGTAACGCAAATCGTAAAACTCACTCTATGCAATTTTTTAGAATGCTCAATATATTGCCGGTGCGACATTTATACTGTTTTAAAGTTTTAAAACTTTTTTTCATCAAATCTGGATACTTGAAAAGTCTTCCGTCAGAAATTTATAACCTGCGCAGGAACTTGCTTCCAATTGTTCACGTTGCGCCTGCTCGTACGTCTCACTTTAGATGTTTTTATACGTACGCCTCTTGTAAATTGTTCAACTCACTTCCTGCTTCTGTACAGGTCATAAGAAATCTTAGTTTATTCCAAAAGAATGTTAAAGTTCACCTGTTCAACTTAAACCACTGTAAAATTGAAGCCTTGCTGAGGTCTATATTGTAATCTGAGCATATCATTAAATAATGTATGTAATGTAAATATAGTTTTTTTTTCTCTCTTTGGAGTCTCTTGGATTTGTATCGACTCTTTGTATTGATTCTTTCTAACGTTATTACATATTTGTTTACTTTTATTTTTCAATGTTCACCCCACAAAATGTATACTATTCATTGAAATTGGCATTTAAAACTATTTTACTTTGTAATATAAATAATGCCATTAACTTTTCTAATGCAGCATTGATGTACTTATTGAACGCAACATGAATTTAGAATACTGTGTTAATCTGTATGCATTAAGAAAATGAAATAAATGAAATGAAAAAAAAAAAATGAAAAATGTTCACTACTCGTACAATACGAGAGTAGCTCAGCGAGAAGACCTCCGACTCAAGCATCGTTGGTCGCGAGTTCAAATCGCGGTTTTCAAATTTAATGAATTTAAATTGATGCGTGCACCTTAAATCAATTTTTTGTTTATAAAATATGTAACAATAATGGAACCTGTAACAGAAAAGAGAAAACGAAAGAAATTTCCAAAAATCGGATCTTAAAAACGTTTTCATATAAAAAAACTGTCCAAACCGGAACCGGCTAAAAACTAGCTGCAAAGTAATGCACTGGGCGACAATTGCCACCGCCAATGATATCGCCGTGTAAAACTGGACAGTTAAAAGCATTGCTTCGGTATTGGGCTAGAACTAGTACTGTAGAGTATGTATGCGTTGTTATGTATGGACGGTGGTGTATGTATGTACAGAGGGGTAAGTATGTAAGGTGGAGTACGTATGTACTCTATTGTACTGTGTTTAGTGTTATAAAAAGCGTTATAAAAATGGAACCAAATATTGAATTTTTTGAAGGCAATTGTTATTTCCATATGCTATAGATATTATAATATAAATGCTGAACCTGATAAACTAGCTATTATTTTAATGCAAACGAAAGGAACTATGCCTAAGGACCTACCCTAGGATGAAATAAAATACTTATCTACTGCTAATTTACTAATATTCTTTATTACAATATGACATTTTTTTTTAATTTTATTAGAAAAACATCATTATCTTGTGCGTGTATTGTAAATATCTCAACAACTTGTGCTTTTATTGAAAAATTTAGTAAATTTAATAGCCTTTAACTTGGTATGTTGGTATCGTAGTGAATGCTACGTATCTGCCGTGGCGCCGCTAGAATGCGTCCGAGGTTTATCTTCGCGGCGGAAGCTTGCGTTGATTCGTGTTGGGCCGTATTCATGGCCAAAGCGATCCGGGCAGGCGGAGATGCGTCTGGTTCGCTGGTGGCGTTGAGCTGGCGGTGATATATGCACATCCTCCGGCTTCTTTGCTTCTTGCGGACTTCGGCATTTTATCATATTTTTGCATAGCTGGGTTGGGGGGTAGTAGCGTTATTTCAACGGCCGGTTGTGCTTAAGGGTAATGGCATGCTCTGCGGCGGTGCTGGATTCGGTGATTCCCCTAACTCTCTTCTGGTGGCGCGTTAGAAATTCGTTCAGTTGTTCATTTTGCTTTTTGCTCAAATGCTCTCTTTCGGTTAACAAGTACAGCTGGGATAGTGTGTACATCGTTTGCGGGGTGGCTGTATGCAGTGGTAGGCGAATTTTGATGGGCGGCTTAACGGTGGCGGTGTTGCATGGACAGTCTCTGGAAAGGATGTTGTCTCGGCCACACCTGGAGCAGAACAGTCTTTCCGTTCTTCGGCATCGGAAGCGGCGGTGCCCGCACCCTTTGCAACGCCAGCAGGATTCCTCTCTTTTGTACCTCTCTTCCAAGGCGACTAGGCTGTGCGCTGCATGTCTGCCGTTTCTGGCCTTCTCGCCTTTCAGAAGCTCGAATTTGTCGGTGAAATCCATCAGCGCACATAGTTGGGTGTTGGCGTATCAGCGTTTGTAGTGCCAAGATATAATCTTTGGCCTTCTCTCGGCTTCATTGACGTCGCTGCCGGATGGCATTTTTTAGTTGACTCATATGTCGCCTTGTGAGGAAGAACCGCTCTACTTCTGCACCGAACGCTGCCCACGAATTTATTTGTGGCTTTCGCACGCGGAACCATTGGAGGACCTTCCCGCGTAGCACTTCAGGTAGGGTTGGGCAGAGGTTGTCTAGTGGAATGCGGTAGCACTCGACTAGTTCTTCGATTCTCTTTAGGAAGTCGTGTACGTCGCTTCCCGAAAAGTGTACGTCCCAGCGGCGGACAGTGATCATTCGCTCGGCGTTGCTGATCTCATTACGCTTTGATGCTGTATGCTTCATTTCTCTTGGATGTGGACTACACTTGTCGATCCGGATGCTGGGAATGGTGCTGGGTTGCAGTTTTGCTCGCCTCACCTCTTCCGCTTTAACCACCTCTTCCAGGTCTCTCAGTAGATCCTCTGTTGATTTGCGGTGTCACTTCGCTTTTACATATGCGCTAAGCGCGTTGCGCAGGTCGGTGACTGTGTATCCCTCTACGAAGATTCGGTGCCGTTTGCATTCTTCTGTTAACTTCTCCTTCTTTAGCAAGTATATCCAGCTGAAGGAGTCGACGTTCTGCGCATTGATGTTACTCTCGCTGGCGCATGTGTCATCTGTTGGTTGTGGTGTGTTCGGCGAACCCGCTTCCGCAGTGTTGGTGCTTGTTAAATTTTTTGCACATATGCCTGCAGAGCTGGGTCCCTGCTCGGGCGCTATTTATAAGGTGGGTTTTGTCAAGGGCTAGGGGAACTCCGCAGAAATCTATGTTTCTGTAAAACAAAAGTTGTAATACATCCTTTTGTTTCGAAATTATTGGCATTCGAATGTGCACTGGCTACGTTACACTATTTGGAAGTCCAATGATGGGTTGTGTCAGAAAGTTTGAAATTTCTTCGAAATGGGTGAAAGAGTGTTGCTAGTCTTTCAGTATGTCATCTATAATGAATGCGGGAGCACATATGCATACTCGATATATGTAATACTCTTATATTGGCAGTAAGAGCTAGTACCGTCCGAAAACACTACAGTACATTTTTTTGTCAAATCGTTTAGTAATAGCGAAATTATGTTGTCTTATTAGGTCAATTACTAGCCTGCAAAATATTATTTATTTATTTTTAGTGTACGAGCCCGCGCATCGAGTTCAAAGTTTAAGACAATGTTATAAAAAAGTTAAAAGAAGAGTGAATACTTTTTGGGAATTTTAAAGCTGAAATTGATACTACTACTTTATCATCTTAGATGGTAGGAAGCAGTGCTTTTTCGTAAAATTTTAACAAAACGAATTTAAAAAATTTGTAAAAGTATTACAAAGTACGGTTATTTGCACATTCGCTAGTGATAAAAATAATTTGTTTAATACAAAAAAAAAAATATGGCATCTAGAAAGCAAAGCTACCCGTGTCCTATATTCTGGAGTATAGAAGATTTTAAGGAGTATACGTTGCCGGCCTGCGAGGATGTCATGAAATGTTATAAATGGAACAGAAGGCAGCTTAAAATTAGCAGAAATCCCAACAAAGAACCATCATTTCTAGATATTGCCAAAATTGTGTCCAAAAAAGTTGAAAATGTTTGGAGGAAATCATTCCTTCCTACAGTTTCAAATAAACGAGTTATTCAGCTTTTAAAAGCTTATCACTTAGGGCCGGTTGCTCAATGTCTGATTAACACAAATACGTCTGCTTCATCGATCACATGTTACATGCATGATGTCGAATAGTCGATAGTATAGTGGTAGTGATAACCAGACATTGAACAACCGGCCCCTAAAGTGCAAAAAAATGTTAAATGTTTAAAAAGATTATCTGTCGAACAGAAACATGATTTTGTACAGTGTAGTAAAATTCTAATCGACATTTGTTCATGTAAATGTAAACAAATTTGACTTTGTCGTTGTATAAGAAAGAACAAGGTACCAAAAGAGGAGTGTGAGTTTTTACTTGACCAACGGGGACTGAGAACGATACAATTTAGTGGAAGCGGTAATATTCTTACTGCCAAATTACAAAAAAAAATTAAAACGAGAATCTAAGACAAAAAAAGTGGGTTTGAACAGGAGCAAAAAGTGCTTACAGCAAAAGCAGCAGTTGATTTCGTCTTCGAGTGAATCATAAGGTGAAAGTTCTCCGCCAAAAGTAGTGAGTCGTCGATCATAACGCTTCTTCTATCACAAAAAATTAAGCTAGATGATTTGAATTTGAGAGTAAACAAGATTTTTTGGCCAAATCTCAATGTTAATGTTATATTACCAAATTTTTGTATTTGGTTGATTTCTACTTCAGCAGCTTCTTTTGTTGTAACCATCACTTAGTTTACAAATGCTTATTATTTAGTGTTATAAAAATGGAACCAAATATTGAATTTATTGAACGCAATTGATATTTCCATATGCTATAGATATTATAATATAAATGCTGAATCTGATAAACTAACTATTATTTTAATGCAAACGAAAGGAACTCTGCCTAAGGACCTACCCTAGGATGAAATAAAATACTTATCTACTGCTAATTTACTAATATTCTTTATTACAATATGACATTTTTTTTAATTTTATTAGAAAAACATCATTATCTTGTGCGTGTATTGTAAATATCTCAACAACTTGTGCTTTTATTGAAAAATGTAGTAAATTTAATAGCTTTTAACTTGGTATGTCCCTTGTTTTAATCGGTTAACGAATTTCCTGAATATTAGCAGACAATACTGATTTTCCGAAATTTCTGAAACTTTGAATCAATTGCGCGGGCTAAAGATGTGACTTAAATAAGATTTTTATGCCCAATTATTGGTCGTTTTGACCTCAGACAACATAATATGGGAAAATTTTAGTTTGGCATCCCCCGCGTACAAAAAAAAGGTGGCTATGGGGGGGTTCTCCTGATTGCAAATATATATACTTTTAGCCGCAGGAGGCTTATAGTTTTTAAGTTATTTGTTGTTAAAGTTTGTAAATTGAACTAACCTCTCGGCGTTATTTCACACAATAAACACTATATTTATGTAGACACTTCGGCAAAATAGTTGCATTAAAACCCCGCACAATGAGATGTAAACATATTTTTTACATTTATGATGTATTTTTAGTAAATTAAGTAAGTTCTAATAATTATCACGCACTTATATATGTATACGCACATTGAAAATACAGAACCGTTGATTCAACCATGGTTTCACACTGACATTAGAAGAGTGCAGCCACATCTAAGAAAATAACAATAAAAGATAATAGTTTTTATCGTACCCATTTTCCTGCTCAGCGTTGAATTAGTAGTAAAGGAGGGTATGGGGTTAAATACCCCCAATATATAAAAAAAAAAACTGACAAGCGCCGCAGGCGAAAATTTGTAATAAAAAATCGCGCGATTTTTTATTAAAAATTTTCATTATTTATCGAAGTATTGATTTTTATGAAAAAAGCGCCGCAGGCGAAAATTTGTAATAAAAAATCGCGCGGTTTTTTATTAAAAATTTTCATTATTTATCAAGTATTGATTTTTATGGAAAAAGCGCCGCAGGAGAAAATTTGTAATAAAAAATCGAATGGAAAAAGCGCCGCAGGCGAAAATTTTTAATAAAAAATCGCGCGATTTTTTATTAAAAATTTTCATTATTTATCGAAGTATTGATTTTTATGGAAAAAGCGCCGCGATTTTTTATTAAAAATTTTCATTATTTATCAAATTAACGATGTACGTTTTCTACATTTGTGTACTTTGAACTACAATAACACCAGTAAATATTATTTCCACCCGAAAAAAATAATACCGTTATGATCAGGAGTAAGACCCCTATCGATCCTAATATTATTATTTTTAATAAGAGCAATATATGTGCGTATTGTACACTTATACTTCCTAATTATACGCACTTATTTGTGTATTTTTTTAACGTATGGTAGCACACATTTTGTGTTACTGTCAGCCATTGTTATTTCTGCTTGTTTGTGAAATGTGCAAACGTTTGTGAAGACATTTATAAACGCGTTTTACTTAATTAATTAATTAAGAATTGTATATTAAAGTGGAAATCTCAGGCCGGGGTTTTAATGCAACTATTTTGCCGAAGTGTGCACATAAATAAAGTGTTTATTGTGTGAAATAGCGCCGAGAGGTTAGTTCAATTTACAAACTTTAACAACAAATAACTTAAAAACTAGAAGCCTGCTGCGGCTAAAAGTATATATATTTGCAATCAGGAGAACTCCCTCTATCGTTCCATAGGTACCTTAATGCGGAACTACGGGGATGCCAAACTAAATTGCAGCCCATAATATCACTATTACAATTCGATCATATAACTTTTATTTTGCCCCATACAAAATCGACCCAGCCTAGTAAACATGTACAAAAGAAAAGGAACACATTCGTTTATAAATAGCCATTAGGAACAGGATCACTGATAGCGGGTATCCTTGGGGAATATTATTATGGAGAGGGAAAGTGTTGTGTATGTGTATTAAGATACTCGTACTGATATTTTCCTATTTGACATAAGAGGCATTTCATGTCACCGCGGCCACCTCTGTGCGCGACCTCTCAGGATTTGGATGAAAGTTGAAGAGATTGAAGGTCTAGGTGACATGAATATACGTGCAGCATATTTTGCCGATATGACGTAGGGTTGCCTAATTACACGGTACTTAAATTTTAAGAAAACGTCATACATACCTTTCTTTAAAGTGCTGTATCTTGGAAACCTTTTAACGAAATTTAATGAACAAAAAAAAAATACTTCGTCCGTCTTATTATGGGCTTTAATTGTACATTCTTTACATAAATGTGCAACGTACAAAAAAGTAAATATTTTTCTTTCTGTTTTTTTTTTTGATTATATCACTTTAAAAACTTTTTATTTTTACATAAAAACATTGTCTATAATGTCAACTTTAAGTACCCAAATGGGCGTAATTGGCTCTTTATGCATATGGACTCTAGATCGTCTAACGCTCGAGCAATATGATAACTGGACATTGAAATTTTATAAAATTGTTCATTTTTGAAACAGGAAAGGCATGTAAAAAACAAAACCAATATGAATAAATGATATCAACTTTACTAAAGGTCTGAAATCATGAAAATCCCATGAAGGGAATGCCAGAATTGAACTTTGTTGCAATTTCACATGGGAAATCTGCGTACGACGTGATTGGAGGCAATTTTAAGAGACTAGCAGCTAGAGCAAGTCTTCAACTCCTGATGTTACAACAAATTCGTACACCCGAAGCCCTCTACCAATGGGGTGCTGTATGTTTCCAATGGGATGCCTGTAAAAAGTAACTGCAACTAACTTTCACATATAAAAAATCCCAAAGTTTTCATCTCTACACATTCATGTTTCTGGCATGCGGGGGACGATATGTACTTGCCAATTTGTTTTACAAACATTATTTAAAAAGCAGACGTCTCGGTCGCTCAGCCAACCAGTTATTCGTGTCTGCAATTATTTCACATTGATTCTCTAAAACAAATTTTCGATGTATTCTTAAAATGCATATACCTAAATGGAATTTCATAGGAAATTAAACTAACAGTTTATTAAAACTAGTAGTAACCCCCGAAATACGAGTGAGTACTTCGCTCAAAATTTATTTAAAGAACTTCGTGAAAGACAACAATTAATCTTGTATTGCTAGACACCTGATAACCCAGGATAATTTTTAAGTTCTGAAAAAACATTACTCTACTCTAAGCTTCGTGCAGTGGGCCATGAGAAAACCGTCATCTTTAAGGTATAGTCCAACTTTTCACAATATCTGGTATTAGTCTTAATCTGAAACGCAATAATCATTGAAAATTGGCGCCGTTTATGGTGAAAAGCATTAAATATCACACTTTCAAACTAAAGCTTTCTTAACCCTAGAAGCCTAATCTATTTGGAGGTAACGTAAAGCCTTAACATACGCCGTAGAGGCTTATGTACTTAAAAGATAACCTGTGATCTAAAATATACTTAGTCCTGTCTTATTTTTTTAAAGAATATTGAAGTTGTGAGTTTGGCTAATAATAAAACATAGTTTTATTAATAAAAACTATAACCACATTTATTTAAAACAACAAAATAAAAAGTAAATTTTGTGTTAAAATTAAAAAAAGCCCCATTCCTAATGTGACCAACTATTTCATAGCTCAAAGAAGTACAGGTTAGGTTGGGTTAGGTTATCGCCGCGAGCCGATTATCAGACTTCGAATGCGGCTAATTTCGATCCCGGAGAGTTCGGTGTTAGTTCAGAAGAGCAAGCCGAAATGCTTCCATCTTAGCCTCGCGAAGGTTGGACAGTCTAAAAGAAGGTGTGGATATAATTCCACTTCATCTTCCTTTTGACCGCTGATACAAAAGGGATAAGTTGAAATTTCAAGTCTTACCGAGTGAATACCACTTGCACAATGGCCTGTCAGAACCCCGATCACTAGCTCTTGAGAGGTAACGTGGTATTCGGCACCATTAAGGGGTAACGATGGGTCACTCGTTACTTGCGCTGCAAAAAGTATTTTAAAGTGCCTTATAAAAACATTTGCTACTGCGGAGAAACGTCATCTTTTCCTCTTTTATGTCATATTTAGTAAAGTATGAAATTTCATTATCGCGATTATGCGTGTTAGTCTAACGACACTAGGCCAAACCATCCAAGATTGTACCGCAGGAGGACAGAAGCATCCCTAGGTGCTCCTTATCTGGGGATAACGTTTTAAGTGTGCCTTTCCAACGTCATCAGCCACGTAGTTTTCTACGATTTCACTTAACTAGAAGAAATACTCTGTCGCGATGGATAAAGAAGTCAGATATTCCTTTACCGATTTCTAGCGCACCATCACACCCTTTAGCAGTGAGTCTACCGCTTCGTTGATGGCAGCTATTTCCGGAAGCCTTAGTAACACCGCTCTACCCAGTCCTCTCTTGAGGCAATATAGGTAGGGCAGAAGCTTCTGAGAGGCATTTCGGAGGCGCTGTAATCTATGTGTTCAGGACGAAGTCTTTGACTCCCAGAACTCTAGTGTTACCACACGGTTTCCCTTAGCATAATAGCAGTTCGTGTTGCTACAATTCTGTCTGCGATATCCTCAGTGGCCGTGTTCAACATGACGTTAAGCGTATAGTAAGTATAGGTGTGGCTCCTAATGATCCACTAATTCCTAATTTACAAGTGTAGCTTTCTCTAGCTGGTTCCACCAAACAAGGGCTCGGTAAAAGAGGATAAGCTTAAATCTGGTTCCATAGAGGTAATGAATCACTTTGAACAAGATACCGATAGCTCCCCTACAGCAGTACAAGACAACCGACGACTTTTTTACCCTTTGCTTAAGGTTAGGCTTCCACGAGAGCATCCTATCCAAGATCAAGCCTAAGTACTTGACCATGTCTGCGAGCCGCACAGGAACAACACCACTGGAGGGAAGGACCACAACGGTTATCTTGTACTTCCTGGAGAAACAAGACCAGTTACCTGCATCAGGTAACCAGGAGGCAGAAAAACGGGGCGTATCGTCCCTTAATAAGAAGATCCACATAATCCACATAATCTACATAGGCGATCGCCCGACATCGCACTTTTTCCAGTTCCTTTAGAAGGTCGTTCACAACAGCAATGCAGAGCAGGGGAAGGATAACACCACGTTGCGGAGTTCCCCTATTGTCTATGCGCCTGTTCAGGCGCTCCCCCACTCCGCCGCGTCAGTTCTGTCACAAAGTAAGCTGTAGATAATCCTTATTAGGTTGGTTTTAACCCCTATATTATTAATAGACTTGACTATTGCCTCTGGAGTGACATTTTTGAAAGCCCCCTCGATATCAAGGAAGGCCCCTACTGCGTGAATGCTTCCTCTGACCACTTTAGCAATGTGTGCAGAGTGGAATCCACCGACCTTGCAATAAGCATGTTGAGCTCTTGAAAGATATTCCCGAGAAATCGCGTTTCTTCTTTACAGGTCTATCCATCTCCCTAGCGGTCTTAGCAAAATCGAAGACAGACTGATAGGTATAAAAGCCCTATGGGAAACATGGGAGCCTTTTCTTTCCTTCGGAATGAACACAACACTGACTACCCTCCAAGCCTTGCGGGATGTACCCCGTCCTCACCCTGTCGCAAGTATGATGGCATCGGTCCCCGGCGAGTTTAATGGTTTGAACGAATTTATCGCCCAAGCCATGTGACGATCGTCCAGAAGATCAGAGAAGATCAGAGAACTACAGAACCTGAAGTACAAAATATTGCAAGGAAGTACATTTGACTGTACTTCGAAGTACGAAGTACAAGAGCTAAAGAAGAAGTACTGTACTTCCGAAAGAAGTACGGTTGGTCACATTACCCATTCCGTATACGCCACGCAGACGTAGATTATACTTTTAGGGTTAACCCTTTCAGTATAAAATGCAACCACTGGTTCTAAAAAAATTTAAATATGCATACCGGCTAATCTTGGATCGTTCATTTTAAAAATCACATACAAAAATGTGTAATGCTTTGAGGTTTGCGGTCATTAAGGGTCCTTTTTAATGGTCAGTGTTAACCTAGGTGTTTAAAAAAGAAAGGAATCTCAACTATTTTTATCTTTTGCTTTCGTGAAATATTTTTCAAAACTATGAATAATACCTAATAACTTTTCCGAATCTCAATTCCACGGAAATATGGTTAATATTTTTCAATAGATTATATTACTCACTACGACTTTTCTGCCGCTTTTTACTTTTTTGACAACGGTCAACTGCAACTGCAGCTTGCACTTTAGTTTGATATATAGCTCAATTCTGTGGCTGCTACAGATCGGCCCAACTAAGTCGCATGACTGAGCAATTATATATAGATACTAAAGACCTGAACTACAAAACATAGCAAGTTCCAGTTTATATCATGTCGCTTATACATGTTTGAAAGTCATATATGAAGACATTGCCGGATAAATTCATGTCAACAAAAGGAACACATGCGACATATTCAGCATTATTATTTACATTGTATATACGGGAAGAGATTTTCCGAATTTCGCAAGCTCCTACTATAGTAAAATTTATTAAACAATTATCTAATTAAAAATCTACATACCAACGGTGGGCAAACGTGGCTCTTTGAGCCAAATGCGGCTCTTTGCTTAGCAAACTGCGGCTCTTTTTACTTTCTCCTTGCTTAGAACATTTTTGCTCTTTTTACTTTTTAAAATACATATTTCATACATATTACACATATACATACATATTTTACATACATTCATATTATACATATAAATACATATTTTAGCCCACAGCAATTTGCCAACAAGAAAACAGCTGATCAAGAAAAGCTGGTTGGAATTTTCGCAAATCTCTAAATTGAATTTGATGGTTTGGAAGTTGAAATAGTGAAATGCGACTAATTAAACTTGTAAGAAATAAGTAATTATTCGTTTAGTCAGTGAACTGTGTCAGGATAAGAATTCAGGATTTGTTTTCTTACGTTTTCAATTTTATACTTTTTACAGGTCTATTCTGCGCTGGTAACTTAAATTTTATAACCGGTATTTAAAGTGTCTGTCAATTTTTAAACCTTTTTCGCATTCTGTGCTCTCTTGTAACCGGTAAATTTGGTTACCATCTCATAAGCTGGTAACAAAATATTTTCCCGTGAAATATGCAATACAGGAATTTCCACAAATCTTTATAGCTGAGTTACTGAATATTTTCCCTGCATTACCAACTTACCTAGAATCGCGGTGACAAGAAGTGGTAACATTTTTTGGTAATAAAATTTTCCGGCCACAAAATCTTTGGTAACGTGCAGAATAGACCTGTCAATGTAAACAAAATTTCTATCAGCTGTAACTTGTACTGCATGGAGTGTCAGCTTCGTCGCTGATATCGATGTCACTGTATGTAGCTAGTGGGCAAATGTTGTTGGTACGTTGGATGTTGGGTGAGAGTTTGTCTGTAAGTGTAGTAGCGGGAGAGGCGTTGAGAGTCAGCTGGTGGTGGTGTTGTTTTTTTTTTTTTTGGGAGAAGGGCATGATATAGTCAGTGTTGCCACAAAATCGTTTTATTTTTTACCAAAATCACCGGAAAAAGTTGCCAAATTCAACAAAAAAATTACCAAACTTATTTTATGCGCAGAACTGTACAAACATACATATCGATGCCTTTCTGCACCAAAAAGAAAATTTTTAAAAAAATTTCGCTTACGTTATTTTGGCAGTTAGGACTCGATATGTCTGTACATATGTATATCCGAAGATACCAAGCTTTTCAGGCAATAAGCGCCCCATTAACTTAAAATTTTTACGAAAGTTTGTTGAATTTTTAAAATATTGAACAAAGTTTGAAATTTGAACTTTTTGGAGTTCTGTTAAAGAAAGAACAATATTTTTATATTATATTTTTATAACCAAAATAAAATTACAAAAAAAATAACATGTTAAAATTATCAAAATATGGTGCGGTTATAATTTTTTCGACCACTGTATGTAAACAAGTGACAAGAAAATATATCAAAAATTCAACGCTTTCGACTCACACATAGACAAAGTGAAGTCCCCCGCTGAATGCCTCAGGTTTTTGAACGAGAACATACATATTTACGTAGAATTCTACTCATATATATGGTTGCCGGGTACACCGGAAAATTGATGGTAATTCAAAAGCTGTCGAACTGACGGGGAAAGGTAGGACCACCCAAAACCTTCCAGGAAAGGACACAGTGGATATACTTAGCAATAGCCACTTTCAAGCGGTTTGTTAAAGAATACACCATTCTAGTAGCCAAGGAACGCTGGAACAACTTTCGCCTTGCGAAACTTTCATGATTACCTGGTATTTCTATAAAAGGAAACGCTTACGGGCCATTTTGTAATGTGGAATCAGAACCAATATTGACCTATTTGACATGTAAGACCGAATCGAAAAGTTACCAAATTGAAAAATAAATTACCAAATTACCAAACTTTATAAATAAAGAAAAAAATTACCAATGTTGGTTAAAAATTACCAAAGCGGTAACGCTGGATATAGTGTGGTTCCGCCTTGCGTTGTTGGTGCTATTCTCATTAAGTTTTAGAGTGGAGGAGTACGTTGTTGAATTTAAGTGACGATCATTGTATATTTTGGTTGCTGTTTTTATTACTGTTTTTTTATAGCGTAATTATTGCCTGTATTCTTTTCTCTTTAAGAACACGGGACATGCTCTTGAAAATACAAAGTGGTTGGGGTTGGCGAGGTCATTCTCTTTGCAATTAACGCATAGAGTTGGGTTAATGCACTCTTCGTCTTCATAAACGTGCCCTTTGTTGGCGCAGTTCACGCATAGTTTGTCAGTTTTGCACACGTTTGTGAAGTGACTAGGGTTGCCAACACTTTCTAAAAAAATTATAGTACTTTTTCAAAAAAATTTGAAAAAACATAGTACACTTCAAATATATATAGTATTTTTTTTAAGAAAAAGTAAAAATGCTTTTTAAGTGTACATCTTTTTTGTTTCTTATGCACTTCCTCTATAAAAAAATATATTTCTTTGAAAGAATCATATGCTTTATTGCTGTCAATATTTAAATTAATATAAATCAAAAGTTCATTTTTTATTAGTGAAACATTCGCTTTATTTCTCTCATCTCACCATTTCAAAATAATAGAAAAAACTCTTTCTGTGAATGCCGAAGTTGCAGGAATAGAGAGCATAAGCGAAATGATTGTAAGTAAATTTGATCTTTGTTTTAAAGTATATTCAGTATAAATGTCATCCATTTTAAAACATTTCGTTCTTACAAATGACTGAAATATATTTATGTTTATAATTGAAGAAATATGGTATTTTTGCATACTATATTTTTTCCAACAGTATATAGTACAATACAAAAAATAGTACAATACTATATATTACAGTACTGTGTGCAACCCTAGGAGTGAACGAATCAAAAGCAGCTTCGGCATCGGAGGGGTTTTAAACTATAATTTTGTTTTATTTCATGAACCATATTCAATAGTAAAAGGTTTCCTCATAAAATGCGCCCTCTTGACAAAATCGGTTCCCTTGGCAAGGCACTGTGTGGATGTCTGTGTGTGTGTATGCAACCTCCCTACAGTAAAATTTAGAGACAGTCTGTTAAAGCTCTAGTTCCGCTCTATACATTTCAGAACTATCTCCGAACTATTGCAAAACGGCTGCAGGGAGGGACAGTTGAAACTTTTGGTGTTGTCGTTGCGCTCTGTTGAGAAGTAAATGCACAAATTCTCACTTCTCGTACAATACTAAAACAGCTCAGCGGGAAGACCTCCGACTCCAACATCGTTGGTCGCGAGTTCAAATCGCGGTGGAGGCAGTTGTGATTTTCAGATTTAATACATTTAAATTGTTGAGTTCCGCTTAAAAATTTTAGAGAAAATGATCAAATTTAATATAAATAAAATAAAAGAATAAAAAATCTGTAAAAAAAAACAGAAAAAATAAAAAAATATAAAAAAAAAACTGATAATAAAAATTTTTTTCATAAAAAACCTATCGTCGCAGATCTGTCCAAACCGGAAAAAGTTCAGAAAAGAAAAATTATCCAGTTATTTGGTTTAAAAATGTTTTCTCATAAAAAAAATTATTGGCCCAGAACTGTCGAAAATGGAACCAGTTCAAAACTAGTTCCAAAGTTCTGCAGAGGTGACAATTTCCACTTCGTAGGACATCGCCAAGTAAAAAGAGACAGTTGAAAGCATTGCGTTGGGATAGATCGAGAACCAGTACCGCCTCTTAGTGAGCTAGTTCTGCGCTAGTTCTGAACTAGCGCAATTTCCTGCAGGGGCTTTTGTAAGGGAGTGTCAAAATTGTAATGTCGCTAGTGAGCAAACCTTTAATTACACTGGTTTACAGCAAAAATGTTTTATGGATGCCACTTTCCAATTCCCATGTAGAATGCCTCGGTGATTCCAAAAATCGATATCATTTTTTGTCTATGGATAACTTTTCGAGATATATGCAATTTGCCGTTACTCAGCTTTAAAAAATAGTGGTTTCACTTAATCACGCATATCTTACGAACCAATTGAATAAACGTAATACGAGATACGGGAAATGAAAGCAAATGAAATTCTCCATGAACTGTGTATATATCACTTTTCGATTGCCCTGATAGTTTCTGAGAAATTAATTAATCATTTCTTACACCTCTTGTTTTCGATGCAAACACTCTACCTACTCAGGTGTACGTGGCGTATGAGTAACACTCTTTTCTGCTAAGATTTCATACAAAAAATCCTTGCGCATTTTCATTTGACCAATCATTATTTTGTTATTTATATATCGATTTTCTTCATTGGTAGCTTAGTTTTTTTCTTAAGGAACAGGCTTTAACACAAGTGCAAATTATTTACACACAAACTGTTATTATTTGACTTTTTTTCCCTGTTAAAGTTTGAATTTTTCGCATTTTTCCATCAAGAAAACAAAAAATCTTGAACGATTAATTAATTTCTCCGAAGCTATCAGGGCTATCGAAAAGTAATCTATATACGGTTTATGGAGAATTTTATTATCTATCATTTGTTTGCGATTATTTAATTGGTTCATAAGATATACCTTATTAATTGGAACCACTATTTTTTAAGCTGATTAGCTGTAGATTGCAAACATCTCGAAAACGTATCCATACAAAAAAAAAAGATTCACTCGATTTTCGGAATCAGCGAGTGATTTTACATACAAATTGGGTAGTGGCGTCTGGAGAACAAAATCAAAATTAAATGTTCCAGTGTTATTGAATCATGTCTATGAACCACGATATTAAGTTTTTTTATCTCGATTCGGAAATTTTCATTCGATTTTGATTGTGATATATAATAGTTAGTGGTTAGATTCTCCAACATGTTCGTCTGGTAATTTTTCTTCAATACTAATGCAATGTATATTAACAACATATTAACGACTCACACAGTATATCAGTAAAGCCTGTGTATGAGCGATATTTATCTGTTGACACCTCTACTCTACATATGACTGAACTTCTACTAAATGAGGCTTACAATTTATTACCTGTAAAACAATGGCTTAGTAATAAAACTATTGAAACTCTTATCAAAGAAACTAAAAGGAAGATTGAGTGTAGAGTGTAGCGAACTAGTCTCATTATTTACCAGCCTAAACTTGGATTTGGCAACAATAATTTTGGTATACCGGAAAGCATATTTCCCCCCCCCCCCCCCCTCGTCATTGAAATGAAACTTTTTCTTTTTGAATTAATAACACAATACTATTTTACCTTTCCGATTTATAATCTTTTTATTTCAGACTGATGACAAATTATCTTTTAATGAATATATAAAATTATCGATTGGTGGATTATGTATGTATTTGAATATTTGTGAAATACACTAGGCCATTTTGCTTAGTTCCCCACAGTGTTGGGAAATGACTGTAAATTGTATCGACTTTTTAATTTGCTCATATGCATGCATGCATACATAGATTCCCTTCAAGACCAATGCTTTGATGGTATTCACGGGAAAGTTTATGTAGGTACATTTACATATTTTACACTTTTAACATAAATATCAAGGCAGATATTTTAAGATACACTTCTTAACAAACAAATTTTTTTAAGTTATTATGAATGGATAAAAGAGACATCTTCTTTGAATTCAGTACTAAAATTTGACATTTCATGTGCTTATCAAAACTTTATACATGTTAACTAGATTGGCCATTTATCTTAAAATTATATAATTTTAATTATTTGTTTATAAAAATGCAGTTTACACTTTAACAAAACCCGTATAAATCCAAGGTTTAATCTTTGCGCAACATAAACAAAATCAACAAACTTTCGTAAAGCTTTTTAATTAGATTTCCTATAAATACATATTTTGAGTATGCTGTTTTGTAGCCCGATCAATTCGAATAAAGCGCAAGTTTAAAGTACATAGCTGCGACTTATCGTTGATTTTTAATATATATATTTTGTTTTGATGAAGGCGTTGCTCATTTTCTTCATTAAAAAAATCGTCGAACATACTTACAATAATATGGAAGAAAATTACCGACATCGTCAAAAATATGCCATACATCAACTGTAAATCACAGCTACTTTAAATTTGCACTTTATTAGACTAAAATTGAATGGGCTATAAAACTGCAAAATATTAAGAGATAAGACTGGAATAAAAAGTTCGAAATTTTTACGAAAGTTTGTAGTTTTTTTTAATGTTGTTCAAAGATTGAACTTATTTTCATTTAGTGTTTGTTAAGGAATAAACTATATTTTTATAAACAAATAATTCAAATTAAAATATAATAAAATAAATAGTCAAATCTAGTCAATATGTGAGTCTCGTAAAGTTATGATATTTAAGAACATCTCTTTCTTAATTAACCATGTCACTGTTTCTATATGAAGCTGATTTCAACATTTTGTTTTAATAAAATTTAGTATCGAAAATATTCTTTCAAAACTTGTCTAGGAATGTGATATAATGGTTCGTTCAAAACCTTTTTTCAAAACTTATAAACGCAAAAACGAGAACGCGAAGACAAAAAGAGAATACAAAAATTTCCCGCAGTGCATTTTCAGATTTCTAAAACGGTATAGTAATTTAAATTTTTAAATTTAAATAAAGCATGAATACCCCATGGAATATCGTAGTATATAGTAGATAACAAATATATAACGGTAAAACTGGTACATACATAAATATATGAAAGAATGCACTGAGGCGACGCCTCTAGCTATTATGTGTCACAAATTTAAGTTATCGATGAACATTTCTTTTCATCCCCCCCCAAAGCCAAATCCTGGCTACGCCAATGGAATGCATGGATAAACAGAATCCAGAGCAGCGAACAAAGAATGCTTACAGAGAAACTAATGTAGAATGCCTAGATAAGTTCATACTTATTTATATTAAATTGAAATCAGAAAATGTCTTAAAAGATTAAAATTAATTTAAATTTTTATAAATCAGTTTTTATACATACATATGTATGTATTTAGGAATTTAGATTTTACTTAAAAAATGGTAGAGGAAGGGCGGGAAGCTAAAAACAAGGAATTTAAGTAAAGTTTTTTTTTTCATCGCGAATTGTTCTTATAGGCGCACATTATAGTTGTTATTTCATTTAATATGCAAAGGTAAGAGTTTAGGCCTCCACGCGAAATCAAATTCTTCAATTAAATTATCGGGCGTACCACCCTAATGTTAATTTAACAGATGCACCCACATACACATTCGTATGTGAAACAAGACAAAAAGAAAAGCTGCACTTTTCCTGTCAGTGCACTTTCGTTCAATTTCCCCTGAAAACGGAACTCTTCAAACCGTTTAGAGGGTTCGACTTCAGTTTTTAATTCTTTAAACTTCCTATTGGATTTTCATCACCAGCGATTACGGACGTTCCGCCACCACACCACTTCATAGCCAAGGTAATATTGTAAGTCCCCTTGAAATTTAATAGACATATTAAATAAACCGCCAAACATAATTTTATGTCATACTAAAACCTGGTGCTTTTGTTTCTTATTTTTTCAATAAAAAACACTGGTGCACTTATCGAGTTTGCATCCACCAAGTCGCCAAGGTTTTTCATGGTCCTTCGAGCCGTGCCGTGCCGTAAGCGTGTGTTCTCATATGTTAACCGATATGTAAACTTACGCACCCAAATTAATTATTTTTTACATTTATTTATCATATTTTAAACATAGAAAATAAATAGAACTAGACCAAAAATGTGTACCTCGGTAACCGATTCATCAATTTCTACCAAACTCGGTGCATTAATAACCTAAGTACAAGGAAGAAATTCGTTAAAAAGTTATTCAAATCGGACTAAAATTACACCAGCCTCCCGTAATGGTAAATTTCAGATATCCGAAAACTCCGATATTTCAATAACTGAGGACGATAATTTACTCCAAGTTAATAGTTACAACAATCTCTTAACAATAAATAAGACTGCTATAGACTTTTAGGAATCGGGCGTGGCAGCTCCCATTTTATGACTACAACGTGTATCTCGGTAACCAAGTTATGGATTTCTACCAAACTTGGTTCAATTATTTCATTAACTCTAATTCAGCATATTATCGAAAAAGTTTGAAATCGGAAAAAACCTCCCAGCTTATCATGCAAATGTAGTTTAGAGAAAGTTGAATCGACGATATTTGATACCTGCGCCGGGTATATAAAGTTCGGTTTCGCCCGAACATATACTTCTTTACTTGTTTTTCATGCAAAGTGAGCTTAGAGTAATTTTTATGAAGTGCGAAGTAGAATATTTTGTGATATAATTTTACTTTTAGTAAGTTTAATTTTGTAAATTTAGTGCAAAGTCCATTTACAGAGTCCCTTGTAATAAAACAAAATGTATACGTTGGGTTTATTAAAGCTATATATGTGTATATATAAATACCTATTTTGCTTACAATGTTTGTCAAACGAAGTATGTAATTAATGGCGTTTTCGTTTCTACAAAAACGTTGCCTTCTCTTTGCCCTGTTCTTAGTATTTTTGCGTGGAGGGCAAAGAGAAGGTAACCTTTTCTTGTAGAAACGAAAACGCCATAAGTAACTTAACAACTTACTCAGACTTTTGATTATAATAATTTAAAATGCAAGTTAAATTTTGGGCTTTCCTTTTGCGAATCTCTCTATTATCCTTTCAGTGTCTATTTCAATATCTAGGTGTACGTACGAAAGTGCTAGACCTATCAGTATTTCTTCATTCATGGTAATACGGAACCATGTTTTTAACCGGTGAAGGGTTGAAAAACTTCTTTCTGAAGTAGCGTTACTGGCGGAGAAGTTTGTTAATCAATGGAAAATTATATTCGTCGCATTTACCAAGAACTTCTGCTGCTGATTTTGGGAACGGTTTTTCGCTTACCTTTTTTGTCCATCGTTCTGAACATACTTTATACTCTCCTTCCAAATTGATAGCGTCTTTTTCATCTAGCTCAGAGGTTCCCAAACATATTTTTCTCGAATACCCCTTTCAAAACTTTACTGGTTTTGGTGGACCCCCTGATGCTCATTTCTACCATATTTCCAAAGCTCATCAAAAAATGTGAAGATTTAATCTAACGATGTTGTAAAACCCCGGGCGTCGCAAGGTTCGCAATTGGACGCACCTTTAGGAAGTGGCCTGGTAGCTGCGTTGTGTCCTCTTTGATCTCCAAAAAGAAGTGACAAATATAATTTCTAAGTTTGGACCGCCGGATAATAACTAACGTTAAGGAGAAACTTAACGAAGGTTCATTGTCCGACGGGATATATTGGTTACCGGCTTAGCTGTTGTTAATAGATATGAGCATGTATGAGTGTATAGTATATATGAATGTATGTACATATACCAGCATTAGGGCGGTGCACTAAAAGTGTCGAAAACATTTAGGCTGAAGGCCTAAACATCCCGGCCCCCCTTGCGATAAGCAACCTCTAGAATATTGACCGCGTCTCAGCTATCAGGCGCACTTGATGGATAATAAAAAAATTTTAATCGAGAAATGTCAATTTGCATTCCAGCAGCAGCTTCGGCGTCCAACAAGTTCGTCTTTCTTTCTTTGTTGCTACTACAGAAGTTAAATTGAAAAAGGCAATTAAAGAAATATACGTGGTTACCATTCAAATGCACTTTATTCACTTATCTCATATGTATATAAAAATTCATTATTTTTCAATAGAAATAAACTCCAACTTTAGAAACTATGGATTTTAATTAGAATTCCAATTTTACGAAGCTAGGTTCTGCAGACTCCGGAAAGAACCTATCCAAAGATGGTGCTCTGAGCCAGCAGAGGCCCGAAAGTGTTCGGAAGAATTCCGGGTAGTAAAATATCCGCGTATACGTCGGTCCCGAATACCAGACGTATCGGCGCGGAATTGAAAAAGTTGGGGTCCGCTAAACGGATATGTGCGTACGAAGCGGAGACGGTCGGATCTACGCTGCTACTTGGCGCTACTCGGTGGAAATGAGGTGCAACCACGGCATGGGTCGCAACTCGCTTATTCAGGCCGTGTTTCCCTCGTAAACATAAGAGACTGCCCGTTTGCTCGCCGACTCGTGTTTGCTCTAGGCGTAGCTCGCGGGCCAGGTCCGCAGATACAATTTTCGTGTGAGTACAGACGTCTATAAGCGCGCGGACTAAATGTAAGCGCCCCCTCGCCTCAACTTTAACCACGGCCGTTAGAGGAATAGCTACCATAGGGCGGAGGGTTGGCAAAACAACGGGGTTTTTCGCCGATAGCCCATTACGGAACGCGATTGGTCGTGATAGCTGGCGAGGCCGAGTCGCCAGTCTATCGTCATGTTCGGATTGCGCTGGGTGTCGGGAAGATCGCTGCAGGCGGAAAGACCGAGTTTCCGCTCTGCAATGTCGTCGACGTCGCTGATGCGTTCGCTGTCGCTGGTGTGGTCGTTGGCGATCGCGCTCGTGTTGAAGTAGGGGTCGGAAAGACCGAGTTTCCGATCCCCTCGCAGTAGTCAGGTGGAGAGGCCGAGTCTCCACTCCGAACTCGATTATCTCGCCCGCTTCAATATCTGGACGGAGAGGCCTGGTCTCCGTTCCAGAATCAGACGCGTATAGCGAGATGGCCACCTCATAATTGTTGCGCTCTTCTTCTTCGACTTGGAAGCTCCAAGGCTTTTGTACCTCCTCTGCGGGTCGTCGAGCTTCACCGAGGTGAAGCGTAGTGTGGTGCTTCGCAGGCCGCATCGACGGCATCGTCCTTCGCTGGTACATCGCTCGGTTGCGTGATCTGTGGCTAAACAATTTCCACAGTATCGACCAAGTAGCGCTTCGTTTTGGGGAGGCTTCTGCTGGTTTGCGTGTATGCTGCGGCTTTAGCGCTCTCACAGCTTTGGAATTTTTTAAGCCTGATAAAGTCTCCAACGTTTGAAACCTGTTGGATAAGAACTTGTCCACATCCTCCCACTTTGGTGTATCATTTTTGTGGTCTATGGTTTGTTCCCATAGAGCCAGCGTACTTTCTGGAAGTTTTGTGGAGCAGAGGTAGACTATAATTGCATCCCAGTTTGAAACGTTAATTTGGTGACTGTTTAGGGACGATAAGCAATTATTTATATGCCGCTGCAACCTTTTTATTGAGCTACCACACTCATTTTCCACTGAATTTAAATTGAAAAGTATTTTCAGTTGTGTATTTACGAGGATACGCTTGTTTTCATATCTCTCGCATAAACTTTTCCAGGCTGTTTGGAAGCCTTCGTTTGTGAGTGGACACTTTCTCACGATATCTTTGGATTCCCCTTGAGTCTTCTGGTTGAGATGAAATAGTTTCTCAACCGGAGTGAGGCGCTTGTTAAGGATGTATATGACCGTGAACATATCACGAAATGATGGCCATGGCAGATAGTCACCCTTGAACACATCGGTATCACACGGAGGTAGGTGGATATTGTGTTCACGGACCGACTGATATTGTACATCCTTTTCTGCGTTAACAAGCGTTTCGGACTGAGTCGCCATGGCAGACATGCATTTAACATAGCTAGCGAAAGAGCTTTTATGTTTTCTCCTTATGGCCTTAATGTCTTCTTTCGATAACCCTTCTTTGTTTATTATAGTATCATACCCTTGTTTAGTTTTTTCCCACATAGCTTTCAGTTCGTCTTGCTGTATTGCAAGACCATGTTTATTTTTCTCTGCAGGTGGCGTGCTGCTAAAATCGGATTCAAATTCGATTATTGCCTCTGCCAACCGAATGAACGACTCCATGTTTAAAAATGGTACTTGAATTAAAATCAATCACAGATAAATTCGACGATGTGGTAGCAACCTTACTCTTAGACAAAAATAAATGCTTAGATTATCGAATTTGTTCGCCAAGTATTCATAAACGAAAGTTTCTGCCGCTGAAAAAGATACCAACTCTTGTGGTCGAAACGCCAAACAGAAGAAGTAATTTCCGCAATTGAAAAAGTAGCCGTTAAATTTATATATAAAATAGTAATGGTAAAACTTTATTTAACTGAATATATTTTTCTCTTTCAATTATCAGGGATTCAAATAGGATATGAAAGCTGTATATATACTATATATATAAAAAAGTGACTCGCCACCCAACTGCTATTAATTATGTGTGTAATTTGCAAATACGTTCACAAGACAATAATAACACTCGCAAATTAATACTGCAAGGAATCCACACGCAGAAGTGATTTTGTGAAAATAGTGCGATTGTTAAAGGCAAATTACCGTGCTCGTTTCAGACAAAGAGGTTATGTGTCCTCCGACGATCAGTGATCATAATGTGGTTCGCGAATTTATTGCAACTATTGCCGGACAAGTAATAATACGTTTTACTAACAATAAAAATTAAATTGGTGGTGAAGTAATCAAAAGACCAGCAGAGTCAATTACATATATTACAAATGAATTGCAACTGATAACCTCTTTTCACTGTCGTTTCAATTGTCTGTTACCAGCCGTGGACAGACAGAATCGGTTCGGGAAATTATTTGAACTAATTGAATTAAACAAATGATATCAAAGCAACTGAAAATTAATTGACCGTGGCACCTTTCACTTGTGTGTTTATGTATGTAAAAATGTGCACTTTGCAACCAATCTGAGCCGTCTTTGTCACTCGCGGACAGACGGAATTAGTTCGTTTGGTAATTTGAAAAGCTATGCACAAATTTTCGCTCTTCACAAAATCACCCGCGTGAATCTCGTTTGCAATGGCGTGTGTTTTTCTATGCAATATAAATATAGCACAATTGCTCACAAAATAAATAGATTTATGATTTTATATTTTTTTGAAAGTGCACTTGAATATGTGTGTAACCATGTACCTTGTTTCGTCGGTGACTTTGGTGTGAGGACGCTCAATGGAAAGTGGTATTTGTTGATTGATGCACAGGTTCGGTTTGTGATGGCTTTGTTAGGTTTAGGGCAAATCCGTTGACAATCAGGCACACACGCTGTATGTGATTTGAAACCAATGGACTGTATTGATTGCGGTTGCAAATATCGCTCGCGTTGTGGCAAAATGGTCGCTGGTAGATTCAATGGACTGTATCTCTCAAGAACCGCGCTGGTGTTACACTTGTGGCAGTGTCCAAAAAACTCGCTCTATGTCACAAGAAATGGCGGTGATGAACTTTAGTGTTTCAAACTCTCACGGCTCAGTAGGACCAAAATGTAAAACGTCGCAAGGTTCGCAATTGGACGCACCTTTAGGAAGTGGCCTGGTAGCTGCGTTGTGTCCTCTTTGATCTCCAAAAAGAAGTGACAAATATAATTTGCGGTTTCTAAGTTTGGACCGCCGGACAATAACTGACGTTAAGGGGAAACTTAACGAAGGTTCATTGTCCGGCGGGATACATTGGTTAACGGCTTAGCTGTTGTTAATACATATGAGCATGTATGAGTGTATAGTATATATGAATGTATGTACATATACCAGCATTAGGGCGGTTCACTAAAAGTGTGAAAAACATTTAGTCTGAAGGCCTTATCAATGTAATTTTGCATCGCGGGTGAGTTCCAAAACTAAATTCGTAGTGGCAAAAATAAAAATAAAATATTTTCTTGTGTTCTATTTATTAAAATAATGTGATTACACACTTGTAAGTTAAAAAAAAACAGAGCTCGTAAAGCCACGAAAGAACTATCTCGCTCAGAGGAGTTATATTTCTTGAGAGCACTAAATAAACTCCTCACATGTTCGGCTCACTCATGAATTTGCATGTATTCGTTCGCGAATGAACAGCGGGCAATTTTTAGTTGATCGCATTTCGAATATGAAAGAGGATAAATTTGTTTGCATTTTTCATTCGCGATAAAATAATGCAGAAATTGATTTGGAATATTCTCGATCATGATAAATCTCATAAATTAGTGAAAACGAATAATCATAAATGAGAATTTCTGAACCCTGATTCCTAGTACATACGTAGGCGCACACAATCATTCATATAAACATAATATGTACATAATAATAATAATAATATATTGGCGCTTAAACATATGTTAGTGTTTGGCCGAGCTTCTCCTCCGATTTGTGGCGTGCGCCTTTTTACGCCGACTCCGAACGGCGATTGCATTTTTATGAGAAGCAGTTATTCATGGCAGAAATACTCTCGGAGGTTTGCCATTGCCTGCCGAGGGGCGACCGCTGTTAAGAAAAAACCTTGTTTTCTAAATTTTTTTACGATGTAATATGTACATATCGCACGTTTAATAATGTAGAGATGTAACTCAAAATTTACGTTTCTGCAGATTTCATTATTCAATTAATAAGGTTTATAAGTATAATATGTCCAGTCTAACAGATAACCAAATTTCCCAAATACGGCGAAGATATGTGTCTTTCCATCTGTCTTTTTGTGTACCGACTGCATGACTGGTTGCGTTTTTCCACAAAATTGAAATTTTGAAATACTTCGTTATATTATTAAACGAGCGATATGTATATGGTGGGATTTTTTTCGATCAATACTTACAATCAATGTCGCGAATCACAATAGCTGGTGCTGGTGTGCCGCTTACACCCTTCTGATAACCGATGACGTTACTTGTTGCCACTTTCATTTGAGCTTTTGATGATATACCTATGATGTCTGGAGATTGGCATAACCCAGAGCTTATTATTGTCGAAGAACGGGCTCCTACTGCATTTGATGGCATAATCATGCCTGCTTGCAATACAAGCGAGGAGTTTTGAGTTCTGTTAGATGATTCAAAGCCGCTATATATGCCGTTATCCGGTCCATATGTTAAATAATTCTAAAATTAAGATAAATGTATAAATATGAGATTGTAATGATTATTTCCTTATCAAAGAAAAATATGTGTATATTAGACTGCATCACTCCCCAAACAAACAAATAAATCGGTACTGTGTTTCCATTGGAATTATCATATATGTAATACTTCTATATTGGCAGTAAGCTAACTTCTCAATGTGTAAGCATTCCGAAATCAGGCAGAGACAGAGACAGTCTATTACCGTTTTTGTCAATGTATTGTGTACTTGAGTGCCGTTTTTGTATATGTGTTGTGTACATGTTTATTTATAAACGTGCAAGCCATGGCTGAGCAGTTTCCCCTCAAATTCGACAGCGTTACACACACTTTCGCAACTTTTTAGCTACCACGCACACATTTACAAATTTGGTATTCGAAATGTAAAACATTTTTCATTTTTTTGTTAGAGCGGAATTCCTACTTTTATAGGAATTCTGTGCGTTAAAGCGAGTAAGAAATATGGCAGTTTTTATGACAGTAGGCTTTGTCGAAAAATGTCACATTTGAAAAAAAAAAGTTTTATAATTTTATAGATATTTCAAATTTCATTTTATGTTCCCGTTGCCGTTGCCGTCGACTTTGCATCATTATTTTTAAGGTATGTACATACATATGTAAATTACTTAACTTGTGCATTTTAATTGATTTTCTCGTTATTACAGATTTGCAACAATTAAAATTAAAACCCACCATCATCTTTAATGCCGTCACCAGCTGATATCGCACGCACCTCCTCCATCACCTTTAATGCCACCACCAACATCGTACCATTACCTTCAACACCGGTACCAGAAGTATCGCCACCATCATCGTTCAACACCGGCACCAGCAAAATCGCACCATCAACATTCCACGCCTCTACCAGCAAAATCACCTTCAACATCGCCACTATTACTTTAAGGCCACCACCAACATCTCCTTCAACGCCTGCACCAGCAATGTTATACACATCCACATCAATGGTCCTCTGCAATAACTACACAATTCAAAATTCAAAAAATAAAAACTGTTACTACTGTTAAGTCGCTCTTGTCTGTAATCCTCGTCTAATCCATTTCCAACCTTTTATAAAGTAAGCAGTAAGGATTGCTAAAGTAAGTACTAAATATTAGACATGGATTCGACATGGATTAGATAGATATATGAGCCACTTAACAGTAGTAAGGGTTTTGTTTTTTGAATTTTGAATTGTGTCGTTATTGCACAGGACCATCGATATGTACAAAGTATGTTATTTGTTTGCACATATGTACTATAAGAGTTTTATATTAATAAACGTTTTTTAAATAAACCAATTCATTTTTAAAAGTAAAAATTTTGATTTTCTACTTATTTGTTTTTTCCTGTACTGAGGAGTTTATAACGACAAAAATGAGTAGTTTGATTATTAGTGCTGAGGAGTTTATAACGACAACAATGAGTAGTTTGTTTATTAGCACTGAGGACATGTTAATGACAACAATGAGTACTTTATTCATTAGCACTGATGTGTTTATAAAAACGAAAATAAGCAGTTTGGTAGTTTCTATAGCAGAGCAGATATATTTTTCATTAATTAAAGTTTTCAATTAGCAAGAAGAGGTAAAATATTACACCAACAAGGGGAAAGTGCTCAGTTTTATCCCATCGCCTGAACAAAAATGAGTATTTTAATAAGCACTTTTGTAATTAGTGATAATGATAAAATGAGCACTTATTTGATACTCAGCTGTCTTGCAGGGTATGTGTTCCTTTTCTTTCGTTCTGTAGTGTTTTCGGACGGTACTAGCTCTTACTGCCAATATAGGAGTATTATATATATGGGAATTATAAAACCTATTATATTTTAACACTTCCAACAAAATTTTTGGGTAAAATATTAAGATTTATGTGAGCTGGATCGATTTGAAACTACCTCCAAAAATTGAGTTTTTTATGAATAAAGTTTCTTAATGATTCAAAAAAAAAAATCCTCTCAAATGATAAAACGGTTCAAACTTAAAAAATTTGCACAAAAATATTTTGTTTAGCTTTTATGCTGTTTTTTTTAGTATTTCAAAGATTGTAATAAGAAAAAATGTAATAACTGAACCTTAACTAATCCGATTTAGACTTGCGAGGTATCATTGGAAAGGTACTTTCTCACCCTTTTTATTTATTTTTCTAATAACCCCATTCAAAGGATGGAAGAGAAAGGTAAGAACGAATGTCATTCCAAGTTAAATTAAGATGTGTTGGTATTTGAAAAATAAGTGGGAAGTGAATGGGTTTTTTCCCCATTGGTAAAAAGAGTGGGAAAATACCTTTATACTGATACTCATAGGCAGAGAACGGATTTTTAGGACCTAAAAACCTATAAAAAAGGCAAAATAAAATAACGAAATAGGCAGGAAAAGGCACTAGGTATTGCAAAAAAAGCAATATAAGGCACTAAAAAAGACAGAAAATACGAAGAACAATCAAAAAATACATTTATTTTAGAAATGTTTATATTACAAGTAAAAAGAGAAAAAACTATGAACTAGTTTCATTATATGAAAAATTGGTGCTTAGAATCTTTGACTATTTTTAACCGACTTCCAAAAAAGGAGGAGGTTATCAGTTCGTCGGAATATTTTTTTTTTTTTTTTTTTTATGTATAACTTTGGACCACGTCAACCGATTTCGATAATTCTTTTTGCATCGGAAAGGTAGTGTCTCAGAGGTGGTCCCATACTAATCTGGTTAAGATCCGATCAGCGGATCATGAGATATATATATATATAAATATTTTTTTTATATGAGAGTTGAAGTCGGTTTTTTTATTTGCTAAAAATTACTTGTATCCTTTCTAGTTTCTAACTCAAAACTTTAATCTGTATAGTTGTAGAAACATTGAACAACAAGATGCATTTTGAAGTTTTCTGGCAGCATTTTCATTCGATTTTCGCGAAGAAAAGCCTTGAATGTACTAAATGTGTGCTGGAAGTAAGTTGATACAGCGGCGCCCAATTTAAATATGGAACGTTTGAAACGTTCATATTATCAGGAATAAGGGCGTTTTCCTCGCCCTTTACAATTTTATCCACACCCCTTATTGTCACCAAGCCTTCGTTAGCTGAGAAAACGGCTTTGAATTTTACCAACACCAATTTGGCAAGAGGTCTCTGCGCTTCTATAAGCCGCATGGGCAATGTGTATATTTTTTAATCTTAAAAAAATTGTAAATGCTATAATCACTCTTTTAAAGGAAGAAAAGGCAAAAAAAGGCAAATATCTTAAAAAACGCAAAAAAGGGCAAATATCTTAAAAAAGGCAAAAAATGGCAACATCAAATGTGTATATATGGATATGGAATCAGGGAGAGCTAAATCGTGGACATTCTTAATAGAATATAGTCTATCTCTTTAGCAGAAAAAAGGCGATTTCCATAAAATCCGTTCCCTGCTCATAAGTCTAAATCGGAATAGGTTAGGTCCATGTATTCAAGTTTTCCGTAAACAAATCTTTGAAAAAAGTTAAAAAAAAAGCAGCATCTCATTATTTTGATTCCGTTGAAACTATTTTTAAATATTTTTATGCAGATTTTTAAGCTCAATCTGTTTTGTCATATGAGGGGCTTTTTTTTAAATGCTCTATGTGTTTTATATAGCACAAAAAGTTGAGTTCAAATCGCTTAAACAATCTACAAAGTACTTGTTGACGAATTCGTTGCGCATGTTGGCCAGGGCGGGACAATGGCAGAGATAGTGTTCGATGGTCTCCATCTCCTCCTCGTCTCTGCAACATCGTTGGAGGTATCCTAACCTTTTTCCGTATGTGCCCATCAGGCAGTGTCCGGTGATTACCCCGACTGCTAATCTGAGAGAGGAGCGGTCCAGCCGGGTGAGAGCTATGGATCGCTTTACGTCAATCTTTGGCAAAATTTGCCTGGTAATATAGTAGGTGGTTTCCACAGCCCATCTTATATTTACCTTCTCAACGAGTTTCGCCTTTAGTCTGTGTGCAGGAGGTTAGAGGTATGCCCGCATTCCGAGCAGAATTGACTCCAGATATTTCCGTCCCCCTCCTTGCCAGCTCGTCGGCTAGGCAGTTTCCAGGGATGTCCCTGTATCCAGGGACCCATACAACAGTCAAGGAGCATTTTGATGCCAGCAGGTAGAAAGTCTTCCTGCATTTGATGGCTACTTTGGACGTTGCTTCGTTAGAATTGAGAGATTTGATAGCAGCCTGGCTGTCAGAATAGATAGAGATAGGCCGTCCTAGAGGGGCGGAGGTTATAAGCTACCGAGCTGCCTTCATTGTGGCGTTTAATTCCGCTTGAAGAACGCTACAATGGTCCGGTAAGCGAAAACTGAGTTTTACGCGAGTTCGCCAGAGTGGATCCCGCTACCCACTCTTTTGTTAAGCTTGGAACCATCTGTATATATGGCCGTGGACCCTGGGTTCAGGTCTGTGGCCCTTTCCCACTCGTTCCTCTCTGGGATGCTTGTGAAGAATTTGTTATCTAAACAGAGTAGAGGAGTGGTATAATCTATTTGTCGTTGATTATCCGGTAGAGTTTCAAGTACTTTTGCGTGCCCGATTCTGAGGTCTCTCCACGGCTGCATTGTATTTAGCCTGGCTGCACTACAGCCGGCCTGAAATTTGCCATTTCCACAGGTGGAAGATTTAAGATTATTTAAAGAGATTTGGTGGGTGTAGTGAGCAGGGCTCCCGTGACGAGCATGACAGCCGTCCTCTGTTTGCCCGTTGCAACGATTGCTACGTCAGCGGCGTACGCTATGACTTGACAACCGGTGCTCTTTAGGCTTAGAAGTATGGTGTTCACTTTTATATTCCAGAGTAGAGGGGAGAGAACGCCCCTTTGGGGGTGCCCCTGGTCAAATACTTTGTAATGGAACCATCCCCCAGTTCTGATGGAATAGTTCTCTTTCCGAGAAGGAGCTCAACAAAATCCACCAGACCTCGCTGCACCCCCGCCATGAGAAGGGAGTTAACAACAGACTTCGGGTAGACGTTGTTGATAGCACCCTCGACATCGAGAAAAACTCCGAGCGTGTATTCCTTTAAGGCCAATCCTTTTTCAATCGTCGCTAAGATTTCATGGAGTGCGGTCTCCACGGATTTCCCCTTGGAATAGGCATGCTGATTCGAGGAGAGGTTGTCAGCTTTAATATTCCGTCGAATATATTCGTCGATGAGCCTCTCTAGAGTTTTGAGAAAGAACGAGATGAGGCTTTTAGACCTGAAATCCTTCGTTTTCACATGAGCAGCCTTGCCTCCGTTTGTTATGAATACAACCTTTGCCTTTGTCCACTCGTGTGGTATGTGAGTCAGTGTTAGGCAGGCTGTAAAAAGCAAGCATTACAGGCATTTGTCACAAAGTTCACTGATTCATCAATTTTTGACGATGAGTCCAGCTCACCGAGAGAAAAAACTTTCGTATTCGAGAGGCTCGCTTCATCAGATCTTAACGATAAGCAGGAATTATCATGAGAAGCGTATCTGTGTAGAGAGACCGACAGCGTATTTTTATACTTTGCCCAGTCGGTTCGCTTTTTGTTCCTGTATGCTGCTAAAGGAGCAGGATCAAAATTGAGCTTAAAGCTAATGTAGATATGGTCAGAGAAAGATTGTTCTTTGAACACCTGCCAGTCCCTTATCTGATCAGACAAACTGCTCGAAACAAGGGTGATGTCCAGCACTTCGCTTCTAATAGAGGTCACAAAAGTGGGGTCGGGCCCGCGGTTACACACAGTAAGATTATATAAAAGAACAAAGTCAAGTTAACACTCACCTCGAGAGTTGGTGTCGCTTGAGCCCCAGATCGTGTTATGCGAATTAGAGTCTGCCCCTATTATGACCGGAGTTTCCTGCGATTTGCTTCCTTCACAGCTTCTTCCAGTCTGTAGGGTGGAAAAACATGGCTGTCGTGGGCCATGTAGATTGTTGCCAGCCAGATGACGCTCTCCTTCAGCTGGACGCTTATGCAGACAGTGTCCTCGTCGATGTATTGGGAGAGTAAAAAATAAGAATATACTTTTTTAATCAGAATGCAAGCTCTGATCCGACCTGCTACTGGAGCTGTTACAACCTGGTAGGCATCAGAGTTCAGTCAGCAAACCTTGTTTCTAAAGATTCAAGGCTCTTGGACTAGAATCAAGCCCTCAACTTTTGTGCTGAGGCGAAGAAGAAGGGCAGCCGAGGCCGCTTTGGAATGGTGCAGATCAATTTGTAGGATCTGGCATATCGAATCTTCAACTCAAACCGATGTTGATGGGATATCGTCATTCCTGTTGAAGAATTGTTCTGCCTTTGCCTATCCACTTTTTTTGATTTTCAATAAATCTCTTGAACAGGGTGAGTGTATTCAAAAGTGGAAATAAAAACGATATAAGCAACTATCGGCTAATAACTAAATTATCAACGATATCAAAATTATTTGAGTTTATTGTCAAACAAAAAGTATATTTTGCTGTTAGTCCTTTAATATCTGTTAATCAGCGTGGTGTTATGCCTAGAAGGTCCACTCTTACTAAAGTAGCTGTTTTTCCCGAATTCTGTTTAACTGCATTTAATAACCGCCTCCATGTCGATACGGTGTATACGGACCTTTCTAAGGCATTTGACAAAGTCAGTCACAGTCAGTCACTCAATCTTAATTTCAAAATTGGCTAGCATAGGCTTTCATTCAGCTTTTTTATCGTGAGTAAAATCATATCTTTCTTCACGGAATTGTGTTGTTATAGTTAATAATGTGTACTCCTATACCATCGTCGCATCCTCTGGTGTTCCTCAGGGGAGTATTTTGGGTCCCCCCACTTTTCGTGATTTTCATCAATAATATATCCAGTTGCTTCAACTTTTCAAATTTTTTATTGTATGCGGATGACTTGAAACTCTACTCTCTGATTACAAATGTTTCAAACTCGATCAACCTACAGGCTGATCTTAATAACGTTGTTGCTTGGTGCTCCAAAAATATGTTAAAATTAAATACAAATAAGTGTTATCATGTCTTGTCTTATCTCATTGGTGACTCGCAGCTTACAACCATTGGTGAATTTTCTGACTTAGGAGTAATTTTTGATGCCAGATTTCTTTTTCACAGCCACTTAAATTATACCATTGCAAAGTCATATGCAATGCTCGGATTTATCCGACGACTTAGCTCTGATTTCACTGATCCGTATACCATAAAACTACTATACACTTCTCTTGTTCGTTCTAAGCTCGAGTACGCTGTCTTCATCTGACGACCATATTATGAATGTCATATTAACAGGATTGAACGAATCCAAAAATCTTTCATTCGTTATGCTCTACGCCAGAGGTGGCCAAAACTCACACAATTAACTTTGTAATGCACCTTTGCGATTCGATACGATACAAGGGTTCTGGTATTCGATTCCAAAAAATATCGTTTGAAAACTATCGATTAAAAAATATCGGTATCGAATGGAAAAAATATCGACATAGTATCGTATCGGAATTCATGTCCCTATTAACAAGAGCTCTATTACGAGCATTTGTTTTCGGCGAACGTATAGCACTTGCCGTGAAAAATAAAACATATATTATTAATTAAATATGGCTCCAAAACCAATAATGTTGCAAAAAGTTGCATTATTTAAAAAAAAGTTAAAGAAATTTTAAGAAACCGTAGCATTGAATTGTTTTATTCAAGATTACTGGGCCTATATCTTCAAGCACAGTTTCACAGTGTTCTCGATTCAGTCTGAACCTTTCCACAAATTCTGCGTCTCTCATGAAGAAAGTATCCATTCTCTCTCGATACCGATGCACTGTAGGAACGTTTTCGTTTTTACTTTCAGAATCACCTGACCACATATCTACAGAAAAATGGCACGCAAAATACTTCACTAAACTGAATCTACTCAGCTTTAGAGATAGGTAGAAAATTGTTTACAGTTGTAGAAAACCCCGTAACACAACTGTACA
>NW_023458877.1:95993-97748 GCF_013731165.1 Rhagoletis pomonella | reverse complement strand
AAAGTATTGCCATTCGGTTTAAGTATAGCACCCAACTCATTCTCACGAATGATGAGTATAGCTTTTTCTGGTATTCCACCGAACGTAGCATTTTTATATGTAGATGACATTATTGTCATAGGCTGTAGCGAAGCACATCACATTAAAAATTTAGCGAAAGTTTTCGAAACTTGTCGAAATTTCAATTTAAAACTAAATCCAAAAAAATGCAATTTTCTCAGGCCCGAAGTAACGTTTTTAGGGCACAAATGCTCAGCAATAGGTTTGCTGCCAGACGATTCAAAAATAGTTGCAATTAAAAAGTATACTAAACCTACTGACAAAGATGCAGTACGACGTTTTGTCGCATTTGCAAACTATTACCGAAGATTTATCCCCAATTTTGCAACTCTGGCAGCACCTTTGAATAAATTAAGTAGGAAAAGAGTAGATTTTGTTTGGGATGAGAAATGTGATGAAGCTTTTCAAGCGTTACGATCAGCCTTAATGTCACCGAAATTGCTACAACATCCAGACTTTACAAAGCAATTTATTATTACAGTTGATGCTTCAAAAATAGGGTGTGGCGCTATACTTAGCCAAGAACAGCAAGGTTGCGATTTACCAATATGTTTTGCCTCAAAATCATTTAACAATGCAAAACAGAAAAAACCAATTATCGAATTAGAACTTCTAGCAATATATTTTGCCATTAAACAATTTCGACCATACGTTTATGGAACACATTTCTTAGTAAAATCAGACCACAGACCATTAGTATACCTGTTCAATATGAAAGACCCCTCTTCAAAACTTTCAAGAATAAGGTTAGAACTAGCGGAATACAATTTTACTATCGAATACATTAAAGGAAAATTAAACGTAGGCGCAGACGCACTCTCACGTATAACGATAGACGAAATAAGGGAATCAACGAAATGTATCTTGGCAGTACAGACGAGATCAATGACTAGACGAGACAATGATAAAATGATACAAAATACAGATAATAACGAAGATGAAAAACAGGAGATATTAAACGTTTATGATACATTTTCTTATAACTTTTCAAAAAAGATACCGGTTACTAGATCAGAAATTACTTATGATAAAGATGATAAAATTATAATTTTACGAATTTGTGCACATATTAAACATAAAAAACTCGAGTTACTTAATTATGCATTTGCTAACGAAATAATGAATTTAGATGATTTACTTTCGAGGCTGAAATTGAAGCCAGCAAACGCAAAATTAAGAAGATTGAATGGCCAAAGGACGATGAATTTTTCACTTCACAATTGCTAGCTTAAAAAATCGCGGAAATAAAATTTTAAATACATTACATATTATATTAACAGATCCTGTCGAAACTGTGACCGACAACGAAAAGAAACAGCAACTTATGACAATCTACCATAACGGCCCAATAAGTGGAGGACATTGCGGACTCAAAAGATTGTATGCAAAAATTCGTACTAAATACTTCTGGAAAAATATGACCCGTGACATATCAAAATTCGTAAAAAGTTGCGAGAAATGTTTACTGAACAAAGTAAAGCCTAAAAACAAAGAAAATCTGGTATTAACGCCAACACCTAGTAAACCATTTGAAGAAGTAATTATTGACACTATAGGCCCCTTGCCAGGAACGCGATATGGTAACAAGTTCGCTGTCACCATAATCTGCGATCTAACAAAATATCTAGTAACTATCGCGATACCAGACAAAAGTGCAAAAACTGTGGCTTCAGCTATTTTTGAAAGCTACATATT
>NW_023458877.1:93863-95893 GCF_013731165.1 Rhagoletis pomonella | reverse complement strand
ACAAAGGAAATAAATATTTGTTTTCCCTGTGCAAAGAAAGCTTTTGCACACAACTGAAATTTTTAGGCAGAAAAATATGTTCGTAAACAAGATTTTTCACAAATAATACTTCAAGGACTCACCGACAAATACATACAAAAATCTTAATAAATGTAGCCAATGCAGTAACCAATTAAAAGTGACAGCTAATGCCGTACAAATAGATGTCTGGAGGCAAAAACCCTTTTCAAAATGGGGAAATTAGTAAAAAAAGATTTTGCACAAAGAATACGTCCAATAGACAAATCTTGATAATTTTTTAACTTAGCGGTAGTTTTCGGAAAGGTGAAAAAACTATATTGAATACTTTCGTCGGGTATTTAATGTTCGGCTCCGCCCGAACTTAGACTTTTTACTTGTTAAGAAATAATTTAGGTAAGTAAATTAGGTGATTTAGTTAAATAAAAATGGACAGGTTAGTAATTTTTAATAATGTTTTTTTTTAGTATTCGAATTAAAAAATTGGAACATTGTATTCAATAAAACGTTTTTAAAGGGTCGTAAATCAAACCTGCGCCACTAAATAACTACTCGCTCGAGGCGACAAACTTGAAAAACTTGAAACTTGACAAAATTGTAAATTCTTTTCGATTGACGCTGCACCAGTTGAGAGGTCTTTCAGTTATATTTATTTTTTTTATTGCGGTGCAATAATTCTTCATTGAGAATTGCATCGGGCTGAAAATGTCGGATGTATCCTCCTGACTTCCAATCTTCACAATCTTGTATCATGGCAAGAGCGTTGTTTAAACACCGTTGTTTTCCAAAGAATTCTTCATTATCATTCTTTTAGTTGTTTCTGAATGTCGAGAACCTATAACGTCAACAGCGTTTTTCGATTTTAGTTTTTGTAATTCATTTTTAATCCTTTCTTCTGTGACTGAAATAGCTTTTAAGCAGAAGTAATGAAAGAAGGTTACCACCTCTATTTGTATTTTTTTATCATTTAATACTAAAGAAATTCATTTGGTACCAAACATGTTTAATTTGGATAAGCGGTTTGTTTATTATCCGGAAAAGACTTTTAATTGGGAATAAAAAATATTTGGCCAAGTTTAACTGGTAAAAAAAACTGTTATTTTCGGTTCTTTCAATATTCGCATTCGCAAAAAATCCGCATTGATTATTGCGAAAGCGAATGCGGATGCGAATGTTAAAATTAATGAGGACGCTCCGCGGTTGCGAATGCGAATGCGAACATTCGCAACAACCCTGGTTGCTAGATATCTGAAATATCAAAACAAAAATATGAAATTTAAAAAAGCCGCAATAATTATAATAATTCACTGATAATGCATAAAAAATTAATATAGAAAAACGTTTGGATAGGGTTGCCATTATTCGATAGAATCTTTATATATGAAAATGTATTGCTGTATAAAATAAAATATTTAAATAAGCCGCAATATGTTATTCCACTGCGAATGTATGAAAACATTTAAAACATAAAAAATTTTTATAGGGTTGCCACCATTCGAATAAAATCTCATGTCACGGTGTTTGTGGTCAACTCCTCCGAAATGGCTTGACCGATTTGTATGACATTTTGTTGTATATTTGGACATATATGAAATCAATAGCATACTCATGGAAAATATGCACGCTATTGGAAAACCGAATTTTTCATGCCGCATATCTCTGAAAGTGTTCATGGTGGTACTGGAGCTTGGTATGGAGATATATAAAAATCAATTTGGAAAATGTATGCGGGGAACGGGTGGTAAAGTATATTTCATAGCGCTAAGTGAAGAAGGCGTAGCGCCTCCTTTAAAAACGAAATTTTTCATACTGCATATCTCTGGAAGCGTTCATGGTAGAGTACTGGAGCTTGGTAGGGATATATATGACATCAATCGCATACTCTTGGAGAAAAATTGGAGCTATTGGAAAAGGGGGCGTGATACCTCCCAAACGAAATTAATCGCATACTCATAAAAAAATTGATGTTATTGGAAAAGATGCGTGGCACCTCTCAAACAAATCGAGTTTTT
>NW_023458877.1:93467-93853 GCF_013731165.1 Rhagoletis pomonella | reverse complement strand
GTAGTCAAGTACTCTACTCTACTCAAATAAAGCGAAGTGTTCATGGTTGAGTACTCGAACATATAGTAGTATAGAGATATACGAAATCAATCGCATACTCTTAGAGTAAATTGGAGATATTTAAGAAGGGGACGCGGCGTCTTCCAAACGTAATGAAACTATTTCCTATCTTTGGATGTATATACATATAATACTTCGTGTGTTTGTGAGTGAATCGATTTTAAAGAAATTTTTTGGGTGTGCTTGAGTAAGGTCTTTGAATAGTTCAGATGCCCAGTTTGACTAGGGTCGAGTTATTACTAAAAATCGTCAAGTGAGAAAAAAGTGCCGTGAATGTCCGATTACATCGACGTGCTGTACCACCGAGTATGCCGAGCTCCGTGTGT
>NW_023458877.1:89930-93367 GCF_013731165.1 Rhagoletis pomonella | reverse complement strand
CTCTTATGATAAAAGCTGAGAAATATATTTATCGCGTAAATTGTAGATACGGTAAGTACATTCATATGTGTATTGGTATTATGGTATTTTTTGTAAATTTCGCATCACAATCTTATTTGCAGCCCATATTGTTTCTGGCTACCCTGTCGGAAAAATATTCGGATATTCCTTTTATGATAACAGCTAAGCAATAAATTTATTACGAGTATTATTGGTATGGTAAGCATATTGGTGTTTGGTATTATGGTATTTTTGGTGATTTTCAATTCAACATTTTATTTACAGAAAAATTTTTCCATTAGATATACTGACATATTGCGTTTATCTCATAAAGTCTACATAAAATCGGTAACTTTATAATTTCAAAAAGTTATTTTGTTGATCGTAATAACCATTTTTACTACTATAGGTTTCAATTTAATATAATTACGCTTAACAATGCCTCGAAAAAAGTGTATAGGAGTGTCAGCTGATCGCAAAAAACGTAATTGCCTTCCAATAAACCAAGATATGCAACAACGGCAGATCTATTTGCAATTTAGTAGTGTTTTGGTGCCATCATATTTTCAGCAATTAAGTGAAGATGTCAATGCAAGGAGGCGGCAAGAAAAGCTACCAAAGACGTATTGCGGTGCACGTCTTTTCCTTAAAGACGATGAGATGGAATCAAATAGAGTTGAACGCATGGAGAAGATATGTGAGTTTTGCTCAGCTAAACTTTATCCAGGCGAGGCAGCTGATAATACTGCATCCATCTGTTGTCATAAGAGCTAGGTGAGTTTACCACCAATTTCTGTCCGCGATGAGCCGAAAGAACTTATTGAGCGCAATGATGACATCACAAAAAACTATTTGGAGAATATCCGTAAATTTAACAACGCTCTTGCGTTTGCTTCAGTGCTGATGAACTTTGTCAATATACCGGGTAGAGGTAGAGTAGATTCTCAGATATTATTGTTTCTGTTAAAGAAACATTTAATCAAAAAGTTAATTCTGAATATATTTTATTACAAAGATATATTGTAAGTGACACCATGTTTCCCTCAACTCATGACACTCACATATCAGTCAGTTTGTAATATGTTTTTATGTATGTACCTAATAAGTATAAGTTCTGATGTACTATAAATCTCATTAATGCTTTGTAATATATGTATAATAAAAATAAGGGGTTTATAAGAATAATTATTTCGGCGAACTATTAGATAGTCTGCTTCTATCTGTGGCTACAAAGAGGGATGAGTTTACTGTATATTTCTGTCTGCGCAGACTGCGCATGGGCCCTCTTGTACGAAATTAATAGCATACTCATAAAAAAATTGATGTTATTGGAAAAGGAGCGTAGCACATCACATGCATATCAAGTTTTTCATACTGCACATTTCTGGATGTGTTCATTGTAGTCAAGTACTCTACTCTACTCAAATAAAACGAATTTTTCATACTGCACACCTTTGGAAGTGTTCATGGTTGAGTACTCGAACATAAAGTAGTAGGTATAGAGATATACGAAATCAATCGCATACTCTTAGAGAGAATTGGGGATATTTAAAGAGGGGCGCGGGGTCTATGATACTATTGATATATTTGGATGTATATGCATACATATAATACTTCTGTTCCTGTGTTTTTGTGTGAATCGATTCTAACGAAATTTGTTGTGTGTGCTTGAGTAAGTTCTCTGGATAGTTTAGATTTCCAGTTTGACCTGCCAGGTGGTACTGGAGTCGTGTTATTGTTAAAAATCTTAGTTATGATCCGATGTGGTTTATATTCGAGATACTTATGTATTGGTAACGGTAACGGCAATACTATTGCGAAAACCAGCCGCCCGGTGACGCTGGGGTCGATATATTACTAAAAATCGTCAAGTGAGAAAAAGTGCCGTGAATGTCCGATTACATCGACGTACTGTACCACCGAGTATGCCGAGCTCCCGTGTGTTCCAATTGGCCCAATGAACGTGATTTGCGAGCTTCATTCGGATACACCAGGATTGAGTGTTCCAGGGGTCAGTCTCAAATGGCCAGCACTAAATCTATCATCAGAGCCATTGCGTTCCTTGATAAGAGCTTTAAGGTATTTCGACTGAAATAAGTCTGTGTATATAGGATTTCTATAGAACAACGATACTCACCAATTTTTAAATAGCCACCAACTATACCATACAGTTTCAAGGACAGATTCGCCATCGAACCGGATCATTGGTACTGCTAAGGAGTGAATGGGAAAAAGTTCTTATTTATTTCGTTGTGCAATTAACCGTGCTCTGAAACGCCAGATCATTGGAGAATTTCAAGAACTTCTTCACGAACATACACTTTCGTTAGGTTATTAAAGACGACAATGGAAATATGCCTTCTGACAACCACCAAACTGTAATATTAGCAGATAAATGTATCACTGGATCTCGTGAACGTGAATTATTGGTGAAAATATTGGACCAAAATATTTCAGTAAAAAAAAAATATAATTTTGGGCGGGACGAAGTTCGCCGGGTCTGCTAGTTTTACATATAAACTAAAACCCATACATACATAAATATCATTTTAAATATGTCGTGTATTTACGCCAATTGCCTCGTTAATAGCGACTCCTATGTGTCATGCTGGCTCTGTGATGGGATTGCTCATATAAAATGTGCTGGTTTGAGCGGTAGGGTATTAGACGCTATTAATGAGGGATGGGCAATTCGCTGGTCAAGCGTCAAAAATGTAGATCAACCGAAGTTGATTTATTTAAACTAATATCGCTCCGTTGTCGAAATTCGACCACTTCACTTTTTTCACACACTTTCATTTTGCCTGGGAAGTTTTTTAGGTCCATCAGCACCTGTTAATCGTCTAGCTCACTTACATATATTGTTAGGTGGAGTAATATGCATTCTGTTAAATAATTTAAAAATTCATAGATGGTGAAACAAAATCAGGCACCTACCGGAAAATAATACCTTTCGAACAAAAGAAGAATCATTCCAATTGGTTGACAAATATAGGAGCAGTAGGGAGGAATTGATTTGTATGGGATTTCGTTATGTATTAATATATAGATAGTACTTAGATGGTGAAACCAAAGCAGGCATTCATAGGCTTATACGGAAATTGGAATAACTCGGCTCTAGAGCCACCTATCAGGTGTATTTCTCTTGATGTTAGTAATATGTATTTTGAATTTGAAGCAAATCGGACCATAAATGAAGTTTTTCGGAATAACTCCACTCCTACTCCACCTACTGAAAAAACATACAAAATGCGCATCTCCCCTTTAAAATACATTTTGAACAAAAGAAGAATCATTCAAATTGCTTGAGAAATATAGGAGCAGTAGAGAGCAATAGATTTGTATGGGATTTCGTTAGCGTATTAATATATAGATTCTTTAGGCAGCCCAGAAATGGCTTTTCTGAAATTGGGAAGGATCTGTCGGTACTTGTTGAG
>NW_023458877.1:86367-89830 GCF_013731165.1 Rhagoletis pomonella | reverse complement strand
AATGAGTTGGGTGCTATACTTAAACCGAATGGCAATACTTTTTTTTTAGTTTTAAAGTGAAATTTCGACAAGTTTCGAAAACTTTCGCTAAATTTTTAATGTGACGTGCTTCGCTACAGCCTATGACAATAATGTCATCTACATATAAAAATGCTACGTTCGGTGGAATTCCAGAAAAAGCTATACTCATCATTCGTGAGAATGAGTTGGGTGCTATACTTAAACCGAATGGCAATACTTTACATCGATATACTCCACGGTCTGTGCTAAAAGAAGTTATATCACGTGAATCTTCATGCAAGGGGATTTGGTGAAATCCAGAAAAAAGATCTAAAGTAGAAAAATATTTAGCTTTGCCAAGATTGTCCAAAATATCGTCAACTCGTGCGAGAGGAAATCAACGCACATACGATAAGCTTTTTGACCATTAGTCGATTTTTTAGGAACCAAGATTAGAGGACTATTGTAATTGGAATAACTTCCTTCAATTAAATCGTTATCCAATAATTTATTAACTTGGCGAGTTATCTCTTCACGTTGGGAGTATGGTAGATGATAGTTTTTTACATATACCGGGTCAGTGTCAGTCAACCTAAGTTTCTGTTCATAAAAATTGTTTAATGTCATTTTGTCATTGTCAAGCGCGAAAATGTCGTCATATTTGATGCAAAGGTCAAGTAAATTGCTGTTTGCTTCTGTGGAGAATTGGTTTTTCAAAATATTTGTTAATTCGTTCGTTCTTAATTCTTCTGTCTTGGTCTTATTAATTGAGTAAACGTTATAGTCAGAAAGCTTTTCAGTCTGAATGTTTACATTCTTTACATGTTTCACGTCATCTGTGGTATTTATGACTATTGGGTTGCTTGTACTAACGATGCATCTTGCCGTGAATACACCGTTATCGATTTCTTGTGAATCCACGAAAAGTGGTTCTGGTGAACTTCCTAAATTAAAAAGACGAAAAACTTCGCATCTGGGTGGAATTACGCAGTTATCGCTTTCGGTTCCGTGAAGAATCGGAATCGCGACTTTTTTATTACCTACCCAGAAGGAAATGCAATTGCTTGCATAGCTGATAACGCATTTATTTACTTTCAAAAAGTCTTTACCCAATATACCGTCTGCAGGGATGTTGAAATCGTCATTAACCACATGTAACGTATGTTTTGTAAAACAGTCCGAAAAAGTCAAATTCGTCGTAATTTTACCTAGAGTTGAAACGGTGTTTGAAGTGACGCCCGTAATGTTAATTATATCGTTCGTATTTATAGAAAAATGTTTATCAATGCTAGAAATTTTTATTAAAGAAATGTCAACTTGCGTGTCGACTAAAAACGTACAAAATTTGTTTGAACCATTAATTCGTAATTCAATAAAATCAGAGTAATTTAGATTTCGACAGTATATGCCTTTTGTTGAAAAAGAAGTATTTAGTTGTCCATTTCTTCCGCCCTCAGTGTTTGCTCCTGAGGGGCGTGGGCGTTTAAAGCGCGCACATTAGCATGACTGCGTGAATTTGGACGTCTATTACTATTATTGTTGCTGTTATTGTTTCGATTGTTGTTTGATGACCGATTACTATTATTGTTGAAAATGTTACCGTTATGCCTTGAACCGTTATTGCTGTACCTACTGTTATTATTGTACCTATTGAAATTTGAGTTGTTTTGTCTGAAATTGTTATTGTTGTACCTATTAAAATTGTGCCCTCTGAAACTACCTCTAAAGCTATTTGGCCTATTTACTCGGGATCAAAACGCTAACACTTGGCGCTCTTTCACTTGATTATTTTGTTCGACTATCATTTTTGCCACTACGTCCTTTGAATCACTGAAGGTAGTTGACGATAAAATTGATTTGACCAAATCCGACCGAGTATTAAGTCTACAAACGTTAACTGTTTGCTCGACTGCCATTTCATAAGCCTTAGACTGTGTCATACCTTCAATGATCAAAGAGCGCTCTAAAGCATCCGAAAGCTCCCGAACATGCTTAGCAAATTAGCTACAACTTTCGAGTTGTCTGGCTTTATTCTATTTCTCAACGCATCTTTTATTTGCCTAACTGAACTAACTTCTGTTGGAATTGCTTCACGTGCCTTGCCTTCGAGTTTCGATTTCAAAAATGATATTAAAGTCGTATTTAAGTTTTCATCTGCAAAATCTTCAATTAAATTAATTTTGTCTATAAACGATTCAAGTGCTAGCGGATCTCCATTGTAATTTTCCCTAATGATTGAGGCACAAAGACTAATAAACGATTTTTTCTGTTCAGGGGTAGCCATTGTTAAAAATTCTTGAAAAAATGTAGAAATATTTGGTGAACTGGTAGCTGTTGACGGCTCGTCGGATACTGTTAGCAGATCTTTAAAGGATGGGAGTGAAATACTTCTTTTAAGAATGAATTGTACCGAAGCTTCTGACTTGGCGTCACTAAATTCTTCTTCTGACTCAGAGTCAGCTAAGTCTGATTGGCAAATTAGCGATAAGCTATCAGGTGGAATCCTAACGCGACAATTCAGTTTATTAAAGCACTTTGCTAACTGTTCCTTGCAAGGAGCTAATTTAACTTGGACTTCTTTGAGATTACAGGTATGGGCCGAACTATTACCAATAACCAGTAATAAAATATTATTGTAAGCTGTGATATGCGAATATTTGTATTCGTTTAATTTTTTCGCATTCGAAGACAACGGTCTATTTTGTAAAATGCGTTTCGTAATCTTATCAAAATCTGCTTTATATACTTTAAATTGTTTATCGAATTCGCTCATAACCGGCTAATCTCAAAGAAGTGGAAACCCAACATGTACGAAAACAAGCTATCGTTCACCCTGTATAAAAAATTTAAAAAGAAATTGAATTATAAAAAATACTTGTTTTTCTTCAGTAGGTCATCGGCTGAAAAATCGCATGCAACAAGGGGTTTTCATGCAGTTGGAATATCGGTTCATGCAGCACACATGCAAAGCAAAAGATTTCAAGTTGTTTGCTTAATTTTTTTTTGTATTTAAAGAAGTTTTAAATTTTGATATATATAGGGGTCGAACACATGTACATCGGTATATGGTTAAATTCTTAAATTTATAGAATCTGAGTTTGAAGGTAGTCTTTTTTTTTGTTGTTTCTAAATTGATTTATGGGATTATACCGTGAACTTATAACTAGTAATGGAAAATTTTGAGTAATAGTACATACTTAGTAATTTCAAAGTCACTTAAATTTAATAATATTAATGTTCAAGGAATAATAAAAAAATGTATGTATGCAAGTAACCGTAGTGGGAATTTGAAAATTGTTTAATCCGCAATGTATGCAAGTAACCGTAGTAGGAATTAGAAAATTGTTTAATCCGCAATGGAATCGCAAGAAAAGCTTATATTAATATTTTTGAAAAATTTATGAAAAATTTGAAAAATTGTGATCACTTATATGATACGAAAAATTAATAGAAACTTCACTGA
>NW_023458877.1:83358-86267 GCF_013731165.1 Rhagoletis pomonella | reverse complement strand
GCCGATGTCTGTACATTGCACATATTAAAGAAAAATTAATGTGGGGGTCTTTATTAGAGCAACAGAAGCCAAATCAACCATTTTTTACATTCCTTTTATTAGCTCGGGATGTAACTATGTAATATTGATGCGCCTAAAAGATGCAGCGATTTCTATTCTCAAGTTACATACCTGATGACAGTACGAATGGCAATTATAATAGGGAGGTTTTAGTTTTTTAAACTATAATTTTATTAGAATTTTTGTCTGTCTGTCTGTCTGTCTGTCTGTCTGCCTGCCTGTCTGTCTGTCTGTATGTTTGCACGCGCATCACTCGAAAACTAATGCATGGAATTGAATGCAGTTTTCACTGATGTAACACACGCCACATATCGGGGGGGAAGCTAGGCCAAACGCTAACATATTGTGTAAGCACCAATATGTATATCGTCCTTTAAACTACATTATTATTATTATAAACAGTTTATTTATAAAATAAATTTTACAAATAATCTTATAAGCTAGGCACTAACGACGACGGTTTTCAGCCTTACCTTAGATTACATTAATGTAGTAAAAAATTATATTTTGTAATATATGTGACATTCTAATAATATTTTCACAATTTCTTTTATGTTATTATAGGTAACATTTTTTAGTAAATCAAGGATTGTGTTGCTGCCGATACGGTATCTGTTTAGGCCATTGCACTCATCGATGAGGTGTGTGATTGTGATTTCAGCGTTGTTGCACAAAGGGCAAGAAGTGTTTGGAGTATTATCCATTAGGTTACTATGCGTCAGACGTGTGTGGCCCATTCTTAATCGAGCGTATTTTTGGATCTCCATTCTTGAGCACTCTGGTGGGTATTTAGGTGCGTTTCCGTCTGGATTCGTCCGTTTGTAGTAGTGATCGTAGTTGACCCAGAGTTGTTTGCGTTCATTTAAGTAATAACTGCGTATCGCTTTTGTTAGATCGGATTTAGAATACGTTTCTACCAAGAGTCTGTTTGTCTGTATGTTTTTTTAAGCGCATCACGCAAAAATTAATGTATGGAATTAAATGCAGTTTTCACCGATGCACATATTGCTAGAGCTCTAATTTAAAATCTAGCACCAAATAAAATTTTTTTATTTGTTGTTAACAAAAAAATTATTGCCAAGTATATAAGTCAAAATTTGTTAAATATATATCGCTTTCATTCATGTCTTCATAGAGTTGGTGCTTCTTTTATAGGAAAATTCATACGGCTTATACCATGTAAATGCACCATAATATTGAAGTTCTCAAAAGTCGTGTAATGGCATCGCTAACAATACGGCAGCACTATTCAGCGCCGTCGTAATGTTGGTAGCCCTGTTGGAACATACGCTCCACAGGTACTTAAAACCGAGTGAAAAAACGAATGTTAATGCAATTAGACAAACGACTTTAATATAACGACTTTAAATAAAAGTAATATTGTTCAAGTGTTCTTAATTTTCTTAAATTCGCAAGTAGTTGACGGGCATGAATAATTGGCAAATTTTTCTATAAATACAAATTTGCGGAACCCATAAGAGTTCGGCCAATCTGCCACGAGGGCATAATAATTGGGCATAATTTACTGGTGTCGGCAACCTAGCAGCGGATTTGTCTCCAGGACGATTTGTGGTAAGCGAGTGGGTTTTTGGCACCTGTGTGCAAAGTTCCAATGAGCGGGCTGCAGGCCCAACATGGCGACCGTGACAGGACGTGTGAGCATACGCGTGTGGGAAAAATTGCTTTGATGACAGCCTGGACGGCAGGCGAGTCCGAAAAGCCCCTTTTTGTGCGACACACTACGGTGGATGGACAAAATTATATATCAGTCGACCGTCACGGGCGGCAGTATTGCATAAGCCGTGTAACGCCACACAAAACGGCGCGCTGCATCTACGTAAGCTGTTTTTTCCAGCATAATGGGAAGCCCTGCAACCACCAACGGCAGCAATATTGCATAAGTCGCATAACGCCGCACAAAACGGTATGTTGTACAGTTCGTGACTGTACAAAAAGTCAGACCTGCTAGCACGAAAAACGGCAGCGTACACACACGTACATATGTGTAACGGCGCCTGACGAAACCACGCAGCTAGCAACTGTACAAAACAACTAGCGGCCAAATTAAGCCGCTAATTGCACCCACGCAAGCAAAATAGCGGCATACAACCGAACAACACCGAAAAACATATACAAAGTGACAGCAGCGAGGGAGGCCGCAGCATAGCAGTATAATAACCAACGGGGATAACGGCGGAAGAGCAGACAGATGGGTACAGTACCAGTCAAGCAGTAAGGCTGAGTAATATAAGTTTATCTACATACCTGCATTTTTCTTATATACATACTTACATTTCTTAATATACATATTCACATTTCTTAATATACATACATTAGTATGCACACTAATGCGTGTTGGAAATTTTTTAAATAGTAAAAGAAAAAAAAAAAAAACGAAGAGAACTTTCCTAAAATATTCAAAACAAAATGAAAATTTAAATTTAAAATACAAACGCGTGAAAGTGAACTTTTCTCAATACTTATGATCAAAAAAAAGAATTTCGCAATGACAGTAAAAATGTTACATAGAGCTTTTGAATTTAAACATTATTCACATTAGATATATGTATAAGCCATTCAACCTTTCTATATTAGATGTATAAGTGATTAAACCTTTCCATACTAGATATATAAGCGATTTAACTTTTTTTTTTAAACTAGATGTAAGTGATTCAATAACTTTTTTCAAAAAAACATTTTCAAATCAGTTATAAGTTGACGTGAGTGATTCAGTGAAGTTTCTATTAATTTTTCGTATCATATAAGTGATCACAATTTTTCAAATTTTTCATAAATTTTTCAAAAATATTAATATAAGCTTTTCTTGCGATTCCATTGCGGATTAAACA
>NW_023458877.1:75172-83258 GCF_013731165.1 Rhagoletis pomonella | reverse complement strand
AACTGGTAGCTGTTGACGGCTCGTCGGATACTGTTAGCAGATCTTTAAAGGATGGAAGTGAAGTACTTCTTTTAAGACTGAATTGTACCGAAACTTCTGACTTGGCGTCACTAAATTCTTCTTCTGACTCAGAGTCAGCTAAGTCTGATTGGCAAATTAGCGATAAGCTATCAGGTGGAATCCTAACGCGACAATTCAGTTTATTAAAGCACTTTGCTAACTGTTCCTTGCAACGAGCTAATTTAACTTGGACTTCTTTGAGATTACAGGTATGGGCCGAACTATTACCATTAACTAGTAATAAAATATTATTGTAAGCTGTGATAAGCGAATATTTGTATTCGTTTAATTTTTTCGCATTCGAAGACAACGGTCTATTTTGTAAAATGCGTTTCGTAATCTTATCAAAATCTGCTTTATATATTTTAAATTGTTTATCGAATTCGCTCATAACCGGCTAATCTCAAAGAAGTGGAAACCCAACATGTACGAAAACAAGCTATCGTTCACCCTGTATAAAAAAATTAAAAAGAAATTGAATTATGAAAAATACTTATGTTTTTCTTCAGTAGGTCATCGGCTGAAAAATCGCATGCAACAAGGGGTTTTCATGCAGTTGGGATATCGGTGAATTTCATGCAGCACACATGCAAAGCAAAAGATTTCAAGTTGTTTCCTTATTTTTTTTTTTGTATTTAAAGAAGTTTTAAATTTTGATATATATAGGGGTCGAACACATGTACATCGGTATATAGTTAAATTCTTAAATTTATAGTTTGAAGGCAGTTTGTTTTTTTTTTGTGTTTCTAAATTGATTTATGGGATTATACCGTGAACTTATAACTAGTAATGGAAAATTTTGAGTAATAGTACATACTTAGTAATTACAAAGTCACTTAAATTTAATAATATTAATTTTCAAGGAATAATAAAAAAATGTATGTATGCAAGTAACCGTAGTGGGAATTTGAAAATTGTTTAATCCGCAATGTATGCAAGTAACCGTAGTAGGAATTAGAAAATTGTTTAATCCGCAATGGAATCGCAAGAAAAGCTTATATTAATATTTTTGAAAAATGTTATTGAATCACTTACATCTAGTTTTTAAAAAAAAGTTTAATCGCTTATATATATAGTATGGAAAGGTTTAATCACTTATACATCTAATATAGAAAGGTTGAATCGCTTATACATATATCTAATGTGAAAAATGTTTAAATTCAAAAGTAACATTTTTACTGTCATTGCGAAATTCTTCTTTTTTTTTGATCATAAATATTGGGAAAAGTTCGCTTTCCCGCGTTTGTATTTTAAATTTAAATTTTCATTTTGTTTTGAATATTTTAGAAAAGTTCTCTTCGTTTTTTTTATTTCTTTTACTATTTAAAAAATTTCCAACACGCATTAGTGTGCATACTAGTGTATGTATATTAAGAAATGGAAGTATGTATATAAGAAAAATGTAGGTATGTAGATAAACTTATATTACTCAGCCTTACTCCTTGACTGGTACTGTACCCATCTGTCTGCTCTTCCGCCGTTATCCCCGTTTGTTATTATACTGCTATGCTGCAGCCTCCCTCGCTGCTGTCACTTTGTATATGTTTTTCGGTGTTGTTCGGTTGTATGCCGCTATTTTGCTGGCGTGGGTGCAATTAGCGGTTTAATTTTGCCGCTAGTTTTTTTTGTACAGTTGCTAGCTGCGTGGTTTCGTCAGGCGCCGTTACACATATGTACGTGTGTGTACGCTGCCGTTGTTCGTGGTAGCAGGTCTGACTTTTTGTACAGTAACGAACTGTACAACATACCGTTTTGTGCGGTGTTATGCGACTTATGCAATATTGCTGCCGTTGGTGGTTGCAGGGCTTCCCATTATGCGGGAAAAAACAGCTTACGTAGATGCAGCGCGCCGTTTTGTGTGGCGTTACACGGCTTATGCAATACTGCCGCCCGTGACGGTCGACTGATATATAATTTTGTCCATCCACCGTAGTGTGTCGCACAAAATGGGGCTTTTCGGACTCGCCTGCCGTCCAGGCTGTCATCAAAGCAATTTTTCCCCACACGCGTATGCTCACACACGCTGTCACGGTCGCCATGTTGGGCCTGCAGCCCGCTCATTGGAACTTTGCACACACGTGCCAAAAAACCACTCGCTTACCCCAAATCGTCCTGGAGACAAATCCGCTGCTAGGTTGCCGACACCAGTAAATTATGCCCAATTATTATGCCCTCGTGGCAGATTGGCCGAACTCTTATGGGTTCCGCAAATTTGTATTTATAGAAAAATTTGCCAATTATTCACGCCCGTCAACTACTTGCGAATTTAAGAAAATTAAGAACACTTGAAGAACAATATTACTTTTATTTAAAGACTCAGGAAAATTACACTACCGATGGGTTTGAAGTCGTTTGTCTAATTGAATTAGCATTCGTTTTTTCACTCGGTTTTAAGTACCTGTGGAACGTATGTTCCAACAGGGCTACCAACATTACGACGGCGCTGAATAGTGCTGCCGTATTGTTAGCGATGCCATTACATCACCCTCCTTGAGAAAAGATTTTTGCAAGGTGATCAGGCTTGCCAAAATCGTTCGATTCATGGGCGATGCAAAACCGATAGGGAGGAACGAGATATTTATTATTAATATTGTAAGTATGTTTCCTTCCCCTTTTAACTCGTTCGTCCATATCAATAAAGAGTTCAAAACGAATGTTAAATAATTGATAACATTAGTATATTTACTTAGCTAATTGCGTTAAGTTAAAATATTAATTTTATAATAAGGATTTTACATAAGTATGAGTTAAATAATATTTATTTTTTTTGATTTGCTAAACGTATCCAATATATGAATTTGTAAATTTGTAAATATGAATTTACATAGCTATATGTATAAAAATTAATAGAGATTCAATTTTGTTGAATTGTGTTAAATTAATGCTATATGAAAGTACTTATGTGTATAGTTTATTAAGCCAAAATTTGAAGGTATACATACATCTAAATATTATTTTTGAGTATTATTCATTTCAAATAAAAGATTTTTGTTTCAAAATAGGTTTACATGACAATTCATGAGTTATTTCGCATTGTTGTACACATGTACATATTTTAACTAACTATAGAACGTAATTTTAACAATAATAATAGTTTGTATATATATCTTGTGTGACGTGGCTGATTTATTTTGTGTCAAATTTGAATGTTACTTGCATTTTTAAATAAATTCATTAAAAAATAGATTATGTGACTTTTTGAATGCGGTTTTTGTGAACCGTTTTTAATTTATTTTTGGTTTTGTCGAAAACCGTAACATTTGCTCCTTCTACTTTTTGTACAACGTGTGGCCCTTGATATATGCTTTCGTGTTTGACTCTGGGCTCTTTTTGTATTAGAACAAGATCGTGTTCTTTTATTTGTACTGGACGAGAGTGTCTATCGCTTCTTTGGCTATTGCATTTGATTTTTGCATACGGTATTTAACCTCTTTCGCATAGTTTTCAACGTTATATATCGGGTCTATCTTTCCGTTTCGCAACTCGTGCGGTAAAGTTGCTTTCTTGCCGAAAACTAGTTCGAAATGAGTAAATTGGTTATCAAAAACAGTATTAGGCGTTGTATTATGTAAAAACGTGAAATATTTCAAATAAGTGTCCCAGTCAGAAAATGTTTCGCTCATATAAGCGCGTAAATATTCGTTAAAAACTCTATGGTTTCGTTCAATTGTACCAACGGTTTCGTGGGGGTGTGCTGTTGAAAAGTTATGGTTTATATTTAAAAGTTTTGTAAGTTCTGAAAAAATTTCATTCTTATATTCTGTTCCTAAATCAGTCCTAATAGAATTCATTGTGCCATATATTAATATGTAGCTTTCGAAAATAGCTGAAGCCACAGTTTTTGCACTTTTGTCTGGTATCGCGATAGTTACTAGATATTTTGTTAGATCGCAGATTATGGTGACAGCGAACTTGTTACCATATCGCGTTTCTGGCAAGGGGCCTATAGTGTCAATAATTACTTCTTCAAAAGGTTTACTAGGTGTTGGCGTTAACACCAGATTTTCTTTGTTTTTAGGCTTTACTTTGTTCAGTAAACATTTCTCGCAACTTTTTACGAATTTTGATATGTCACGGGTCATATTTTTCCAGAAGTATTTAGTACGAATTTTTGCATACAATCTTTTGAGTCCGCAATGTCCTCCACTTATTGGGTCGTTATGGTAGATTGTCATAAGTTGCTGTTTCTTTTCGTTGTCGGTCACAGTTTCGACAGGATCTGTTAATATAATATGTAATGTATTTAAAATTTTATTTCCGCGATTTTTTAAGCTAGCAATTGTGAAGTGACGGAAAAATTCATCGTCCTTTGGCCATTCAATCTTCTTAATTTTGCATTTGCTGGCTTCAATTTCAAGCCTCGAAAGTAAATCATCTAAATTCATTATTTCGTTAGCAAATGCATAATTAAGTAACTCGAGTTTTTTATGTTTATTATGTGCACAAATTCGTAAAATTATAATTTTATCATCTTTATCATAAGTAATTTCTGATCTAATACGCGGTAACTTTTTTGAAAAGTTATAAGAAAATGTATCATAAACGTTTAATATCTCCTGTTTTTCATCTTCGTTATTATCTGTATTTTGGATCATTTTATCATTGTCTCGTCTAGTCATTGATCTCGTCTGTACTGCCAAGATACTTTTCGTTGACTCCCTTATTTCGTCTATCGTTATACGTGAGAGTGCGTCTGCGCCTACGTTTAATTTTCCTTTAATGTATTCGATAGTAAAATTGTATTCCGCTAGTTCTAACCTTATTCTTGAAAGTTTTGAAGAGGGGTCTTTCATATTGAACAGGTATACGAATGGTCTGTGGTCTGATTTTACTAAGAAATGTGTTCCATAAACGTATGGTCGAAATTGTTTAATGGCAAAATATATTGCTAGAAGTTCTAATTCGATAATTGGTTTTTTCTGTTCTGCATTGTTAAATGATTTTGAGGCAAAACATATTGGTAAATCGCAACCTTGCTGTTCTTGGCTAAGTATAGCGCCACACCCTATTTTTTAAGCGTCAACTGTAATAATAAATTGCTTTGTAAAGTCTGGATATTGTAGCAATTTCGGTGACATTAAGGCTGATCGTAACGCTTGAAAAGCTTCATCACATTTCTCATCCCAAACAAAATCTACTCTTTTCCTACTTAATTTATTCAAAGGTGCTGCCAGAGTTGCAAAATTGGGGATAAATCTTCGGTAATAGTTTGCAAATGCGACAAAACGTCGTACTGCATCTTTGTCAGTAGGTTTAGTATACTTTTTAATTGCAACTATTTTTGAATCGTCTGGCAGCAGACCTTTTGCTGAGCATTTGTGCCCTAAAAACGTTACTTCGGGCCTGAGAAAATTGCATTTTTTTTTATTTAGTTTTAAATTGAAATTTCGACAAGTTTCGAAAATTTTCGCTAAATTTTTAATGTGATGTGCTTCGCTACAGCCTATGACAATAATGTCATCTACATATAAAAATGCTACGTTCGGTGGAATACCAGAAAAAGCTATACTCATCATTCGTGAGAATGAGTTGGGTGCTATACTTAAACCGAATGGCAATACTTTCCATCGATATGCTCCACGGTCTGTGCTAAAAGAAGTTCACGTGAATCTTCATGCAAGGGGATTTGGTTAAATCAAGAAAAAAGATCTAAAGTAGAAAAATATTTAGCTCTGCAAAGATTGTCCAAAATATCGTCAACTCGTGCGAGAGGAAATTTATCCGCAATAAGTTTTTTATTGACTGCGCGGAAATCAACGCACATACGATAAGCTTTTTGACCATTAGTAGATTTTTTAGGAACCAAGATTAGAGGACTATTGTAATTGGAATAACTTCCTTCAATTAAATCGTTACCTAATAATTTATTAACTTGGCGAGTTATCTCTTCACGTTGGGAGTATGGTAGACGATAGTTTTTTACATATACCGGGTCAGTGTCAGTCAACCTAAGTTTCTGTTCATAAAAATTGTTTAATTTCATTTTGTCATTGTCAAGCGCGAAAATGTCGGCATATTTGATGCAAAGGTCAAGTAAATTGCTGTTAGCTTCTGTGGAGAATTGGTTTTTCAAAATATTTGTTAATTCGTTCGTTCTTAATTCTTCTGTCTTGGTCTTATTAATTGAGTAAACGTTATAGTCAGAAAGCTTTTCAGTCTGAATGTTTACATTCTTTACATGTTTCACGTCATCTGTGGTATTTATGATTTTGACTATTGGGTTGCTTGTACTAACGATGCATCTTGCCGTGAATACACCGTTATCGATTTCTTGTGAATTCACGAAAAGTGGTTCTGGTGAACTTCCTAAATTAAAAAGACGAAAAACTTCGCATCTGGGTGGAATTACGCAGGTATCGCTTTCGGTTCCGTGAAGAATCGGAATCGCGACTTTTTTATTACCTACCCAGAAGGAAATGCAATTGCTTGCATAGCTGATAACGCATTTATTTACTTTCAAAAAGTCTTTACCCAATATACCGTCTGCAGGGATGTTGAAATCGTCATTAACCACATGTAACGTATGTTTTGTAAAACAGTCCGAAAAAGTCAAATTCGTCGTAATTTTACCTAGAGTTGAAACGGTGTTTGAAGTGACGCCCGTAATGTTAATTATATCGTTCGTATTTATAGAAAAATGTTTTTCAATGCTAGAAATTTTTATTAAAGAAATGTCGGCTTACGTGTCGACTAAAAATGTACAAAATTTGTTTGAACCATTAATTCGCAATTCAATAAAATCAGAGTAATTTAGATTTAGACAGTATACGCCTTTTGTTGACAAAGAAGTATTTAGTTGTCCATTTCTTCCGCCCTCAGTGTTCGCTCCTGAGGGGCGTGGGCGTTTAAAGCGCGCACATTAGCATTACTGCGTGAATTTGGACGTCTATTACTATTATTGTTGCTGTTATTGTTTCGATTGTTGTTTGATGACCGATTACTATTATTGTTGAAATTGTTACCGTTATGCCTTGAACCGTTATTGCTGTACCTACTGTTATCAGCGTTATTGTTGTACCTATTGAAATTTGAGTTGTTTTGTCTGAAATTGTTATTGTTGTACCTATTAAAATTGTGCCCTCCGAAACTACCTCTAAAGCTATTTGGCCTATTTACTCGGGATCGAAACGCTAACACTTGGCACTCTTTCACTTGATTATTTTGTTCGACTATCATTTTTGCCACTACGTCCTTTGAATCACTGAAGGTAGTTGACGATAAAATTGATTTGACCAAATCCGACCGAGTATTAAGTCTACAAACGTTAACTGTTTGATTGACTGCCATTTCATGAGCCTTAGACTGTGTCATACCTTCAATGATCAAAGAGCGCTCTAAAGCATCCGAAAGCTCCTCGACACGCTTAGCAAATTCCGTATAATTGTTGTTTATGACATGTAAAGATGCAATTTTCCCAGCTACAACTTTCGAGTTGTCTGGCTTTATTCTATTTCTCAACGCATCTTTTATTTGCCTAACTGAACTAACTTCTGTTGGAATTGCTTCACGTGCCTTGCCTTCGAGTTTCGATTTCAAAAATGATATAAAAGTCGTATTTAAGTTTTCATCTGCAAAATCTTCAATTAAATTAATTTTGTCTATAAACGATTCAAGTGCTAGCGGATCTCCGTTGTAATTTTCCCTAATGATTGAGCCACAAAGACTAATAAACGATTTTTTCTGTTCAGGGGTAGCCATGTCTAAAAATTCTTGAAAAAATTTAGAAATATTTGGTAAACTGGTAGCTGTTGACGGCTCGTCGGATACTGTTAGCAGATCTTTAAAGGATGGAAGTGAAGTACTTCTTTTAAGACTGAATTGTACCGAAACTTCTGACTTGGCGTCACTAAATTCTTCTTCTGACTCAGAGTCAGCTAAGTCTGATTGGCAAATTAGCGATAAGCTATCAGGTGGAATCCTAACGCGACAATTCAGTTTATTAAAGCACTTTGCTAACTGTTCCTTGCAACGAGCTAATTTAACTTGGACTTCTTTGAGATTACAGGTATGGGCCGAACTATTACCA
>NW_023458877.1:68014-75072 GCF_013731165.1 Rhagoletis pomonella | reverse complement strand
AATCTGTTGTTACAGACTTCTAAATTCGCTCTCCAGTGTAGAAGTTTTACTTTCAAATTGTACAATACGCTCAGCAGATGCAGAACACTTCTTCTTAGCACAGCAACCTCATTACTGATCATTACTGATTTTTTCGCATAAATCACTTTATTCGGTTTACAACCATAAAAAATATAAATTGAGCAATTTTGCAAAATTCGAAGTTTTACAAGAGCTTTTGTTATTAATTTTTTTTTATGAATTCAGTAATTATTTATTATCCACTGATTCATAGCATTTATCTTGCTCATTTTATTCATGATGATAGTTAAATAAATTTTTAAAATAATCATTATTTTCTACAAAATTGATAATTTTTGTTTTTGTTATTTTTTTGGCCTTTATAACAATTATATTCTACAATTTATATTGAGCTCGAGGCCATTTTATATGAAAATTTTTATTGTGGAAAAGCAATAATAATTTGAAAAAATGGTAGAAGTGATAGCTATTTCGGAAATCACCACATTTCCTCATCAGACTTCTTTCAGTAGGATTCGAACCGACGATCCCACTGACTCAGCCAGTTGCCTATGCACCGTGCTAAGTACGCCTGTAAATTATCGTTTGCTTTTTTCCACTATTTTCATTTTTGTTATGCCAACACAATCAAGCGCAGCTATTCCGCTGCAATTCACTTGATCATGTGGTTGTTGGTATTGTTGGTTTTTTGGTAATAATTATATTTTTAGAATGTTTAACTTTTAGGTGTGCTCGTCCTTAAGTTATTTGTTTTTGTTATTTTTTTGGCCTTTATAACAATTACATTCTACAACTTATATTGAGCTCGAGGCCGTTTTAAACGAAAATTTTTATTGTGGAAAAGCAATAATAATTTGAAAAAATGGTTGAAGTGACAGCTATTTTGGAAATCACCACATTTCCTCATCAGACTTCTTTCAGTAGGATTCGAACCGACGATCCCACTGACTCAGCCAGTTGCCTAAGCACCGTGCTAAGTACGCCTGTAAATTATCGTTTGCTTTTTTCCACTATTTTCATTTTTGTTATGCCAACACAATCAAGCGCAGCTATTCCGCTGCAATTCACTTGATCATATGGTTGTTGGTATTGTTGGTTTTTTGCTAATAATTCTATTTTTAGAATGTTTAACTTTAAGGTGTGCTCGTCCTTAAGTTATTTGTTTTTGTTATTTTTTTGGCCTTTATAACAATTATATTCAACAATTTATATTGAGCTCGAGGCCGTTTTAAATGAAAATTTTTATTGTGGAAAAGCAATAATAATTTGAAAAAATGGTAGAAGTGATAGCTATTTCGTCGGTTCGAATCCTACTGAAAGAAGTGTGATGAGGAAATGTGGTGATTTCCGAAATAGCTATCACTTCTACCATTTTTTCAAATTATTATTGCTTTTTTTCAATTGTTGAATATAATTGTTATAAAGGCCAAAAAATAACAAAAACAAATAACTTAAGGACGAGCACATATGCAACGAAGTATTTTCCTTTCTCGTCGATCAAACGAATTTGTACGCGACCAAAAACAAAAATAAAGAACCTTTTGTCATGGTGGCTTTGATGAAACGCTTCATAGGCATACTTATATTATCCGGTTACCACCGTCTTTCATATCAAGAGCACTACTGGTTTACTCAACCTGATCTTGGATTGGCATTCGTAAAGCAGGCAATGACTCGATCAACGTTTCGCAATTTGAAGATGTTTTTTTCATTTATGCGACAATGATACCATTGATAAAAGCGATCCGATGTGTAAGGTACGACCACTGATTGATATATTGAATAAAAAATTTATGCAGTTTGGTGTTTTTTCTGATGATTTATCGATCGATGAACAAATGGTTCCATATTTCGGTAAACATTCTTGTAAGATGTTTATACGAAACAAACCTGAGCGTTTTGGTTTTAAGAATTGGTGTCTATGCTCATCGAGCGGATATTTGTTTGATTCCCATCCGTATACTGGAAAAAATGACAATTACGATAAACAAATTGGTCTGGAAGCGCACGTTGTGCTTGAATTATTAAACAACGTCACTCAACCAGAATTGGATTCAATTTTCTTTGATAACTTATTTAGGTCCTATTATTTGTTATGCTTATTACGAGAAAGGAAGTTACGCCACTGGTACAATTCGATCGAACCGGTTACGAGGTGGTGAAAAATTTTTAAAAACCGGACGCCAATTGGAAAAAGGAAAGTATGACCATTGTTTTGATCATACAAACAAAATATTACTCGTTCGTTGGCAAGACAATGCAGAAGTCACCATGGCAACCAACTATGATATAATAAAACCGGAAGTAAAAGTAAACCGATGGAACAAATCGAAACGAGCAAAGGAAGCAAAAGGTAATCAATACGTACAATGAGGGGTGTTGATCTACACGACAATGCTGTTGCCAACTACAGGATACGAATAAGAGGAAAAAAGTGGTGGTGGCGATTATGGACAAATGAATTGGGATCAGCTATAGTGAACGCATGGAAACTCCATTGTTTGATAAACAAACTTGTGCAACCAAAAACCTGTTCAATGTCACAACATGATTTCCGATCTTTTATTGCCAGGTCTCTATTGACTTACAGTGAAGGACCAGTATTACGTGATTCAGATGAAGAAGTTGAAGTAATGAATCGCCCAATAAAATTACCAAGGTTAAATGAAAAATTCCATTATGTTATTGTGCTTCCTGATGGTAAAAAGTTACGATGCAAAGTGTGCCACAAAACTTGCCGCTTTCAATGTAAGAAGTGCAATCTCACTTTGCATCCAAAGGAATGTTTTGAAAAATACCATAGTTGAATAAATATTTGATAAATGCTACTGAAATATTTTAATTATGTCGTTTAACATTTGAAATGGGCAATTTGTGAATGTGTTGAAATTTTTAGAAAGATAACATATCTCGCCAGTGTTGCTTTAAAGAAACAGCGATTTTTGAACACTCATAGCAGATGTCGTTATTATGTGAAACCAAATCGTGGACATAAAATAGTTAGCATACTTTAGTATAAAAAATATTTCTTTGTTAATATTTTCCAAAAATTGTTTTTTCTATTTTTCCGGATTTAAAAAAAAAAACTATGTATATTAATATTTGTGCTTTTTTATGACTTGTAAGAGAAATATTCGAAAAAAAAACAAAATGTTAAAAAATAATTATGCACGTTAAAAACCAAAATGTTCAAATTTATAATGCGTAAGTTTGCCTTTAATATTGTCTAAGGTTATTTTTTTTACAATTTTTTAAAGTAAGCGTTTCTTTAAAGCAACGGTTGTGGTTGTGTGTGTGGACCGGCCTGCATTCTTTGTTTACGCAAATTTTCCCATATCTACATATACATATATGTACATACACATGTACATACATATGTTCTTAAACAACTATCCACAAAAACATTTTTTCACCAAGGATTATATTTCGTTCAGGTACATATACAGCATAATGCTACAAGTAGCAAACTATTTAGGGTTATTAAAAAGTGCTTAGTTGTCTTTTGTTTCTGCGGCACAAACGATTATACATACCATCCTCTTTACTTATTTTCCGCTGTAGACAAAATATGTACATGCATATCGTCACCTGAAATGCAAAACGACGTAACAACATCGCAACTGAAATTAAAAATGTCATGACTAATATTTATATTTTTTTCATAAAATGATGTGGAGACTTGTAGTTCGATGAAATCCACCATATAAATCAAAAAGTGAAGTTGAATTTTTTATTAATTATAACTTTTTGCATTCCTGCGATGATGTTTGTCACGTCTTTTTGCATTTCAGATGACGATATGTACATTAGACCGGTTCAAAAACATTTTTTTTTCTTTTCATGATATTAGTAGAGAAATGAGCTGTACTACATGTCCACAGACATTTTTTTCTAAGGCTCCCCCCAATACCTTGAATATCGGATTAGCGAATCGTATTTGAACATCAAAACTTTTTGATATGAATCTATTATCGTCTCAGAACTCAAAATGTGTATAATTGGAAGCTACTTTCGGGCAAGGGGTAGTTTTTAGCCAGGAACTCAAATATGTTGAGATTTTTATCTTACAAAGCAAACTAAATGAATAGTAAAGTACCAGGTTGACCGAGCCTTGCCCGGAGTGCATATCCTTTTTGAAGTTTTCAAGATTTGGATAGCTTTATAAAAATATTTAGGAAATAAACACAAAAAAAAAGGATTTCGATATCTATTAAGTAAATTCCTTACTCTAAAATTTAGGTGGCAACCCTATTCAGAAATATGCTGGAATGAATGGTACATATCTTGAGCGTGTATGTACTATGTATATGTAAATGTATAAAAAAATGTTGATTGAAAATAACAAAATAAAAATTTGTATTACATAGAAGCGTGGAAACCCTGATGAAAAATATTTTCTTTCCAAAGTTTTCAACAATACCTTTCACTTGATATCCATATTGCGATGTTTTAGATAAATTGTGAAGAATCGAAAATAAGTGGCAACCTTACACTATTATCCTAAGAGATGACATTTTTTATATAGGGAAAACATTGTTTAAGAACCTCCTCTTGGTATCCATATTTTACCATTTTTCTAAACACAAAATTAAATAAATATGCGATGCAAAATAGGTGGCAAGCCTATTAAAAATATTTTTTAATTAGGGGCCTTTAAAATACCTTCCATTTGATACCCATATTATGATGTTTTAATTAATTTGTAACTAATTTCGAATAAGCGGCAACCTTATACGAGTCTTCTCAGAGATAATGGCTATTCAGATAACCTTAAAATCCAAAACGTTATCTGTGTACAAACTTTCATCAAAATCGTTAGAGCTGTTTCCGAGAAACCTATGGATATATATATATATATATATATCTATATACAAGAATTGCTGGTTTAATGTAATAAGATATTATCTCCAACTCAAAATTGACAAAATCATGAATATCAATTTTCAAATTGACCAACTATCTCAAAAACAAAAATTTGATTTCTAAAACAAATTATTATTAGAAATGAAAAACATTCATTTTATTATTATTCTAATGTACGTAAGATAGATATTACAGAAAATTCAAAAGATCAATTGCAAAGCCTTTTGTTGCATTCCCCGTGCCTTATCTTCTTTAAATTCCAAAAACTCCAACTCTTCCTTACTTTTCTTAAAAAGGAATATTTCGGATGTTGTAAATTCATCCACAATTATGTAACATAAAAAGGGTTTATGAAGTATGTAAACGTACATTTAAATAATTTCAAATCGGCAAATCTTTTTTCAAAATCTGCTTTTAAATCATATAGTTTTGCGACATGGGGGTCCAATTTATCCTCTTTGACATGTGCAATATTTTCTTTTAGCCAATGAAAATGATGAAATATTCTTTTTTGAAATCATGTATTAAAAGACGTAGTTTAACGTCAAAACTTAAAATAACTTGCGACAAAACATTTTTATTCCCTTCTCTTAGAGACAAATTCAAGTTTTGCAAATGTTCTATCATATCTGAAAAGAACATTAAGTCAGAAAGCCAATTTTCATTCTCCAATTGCGGGTAATTTTCCGATCTCAATTTGCGTATATGTATATAAAAAGAATAAAATAAAAAAAAAAAACAACACAATGGAAAAGAATGTCCAGCAAAGAAATATGTATTTTAAAAAGTAAAAATAGCCAAAATGTTCTAAGCAAATATTAAGTAAAAGAGCCGCACTTTGCTAAGCAAAGGGCCGCCCTTGACTCAAAGAGCCGCGTTTGCCCACCGTTGCTATATACCATCCTATTCTATTTTTTCCGACCTTTCCAATGCCATCAACGGAATTTCGTTACATTTTTTTAAATCCCAGTTATTACCGATTTTTCTCAAAAGCAGCATTGCTTGTTGCTAAGGCTTTTTACGACGCAAATGCTTTTTCGGTAACTGATTTTTTTTTAACTATCCTAATCTTGGGGCAAGAAGAGATGTAAATATATAAATCTGCAATATTTTCGTTACACCGAATTCAAAATTAGACATATTGCGCATGGGCAATGTGGCTTTGAAAATCTTTATGTATGTAATGTTTTTTTGTATTTTTCGAAGAACAAAATTACTTTACTCTGAGGTATAATCATTATTTCTCCGAATTTTATCGAGTTAGGGGGGAAAAAAAAAATATGTAATCAAAGTAGAATATTTCACTATATTCTTAGGGATTTCAGAGGAGTGGTCATCTGAATGGCAGATCTGCAGCCTTTTGGCATCATATTTTACATCAGAATTGAAGGGATTTCTGAAAAATCTGACCAGTTCTTTTGTGTAAATTTTTCATCCCTTGTCAACATATGGCCCCGGCTGATGCAACTTAAGGTCTTTGTTTTACTGCCTTAAAATTTAAAGGAAATTTAAAAATATTGAGAATCGGTCAGTCCTAAAAGTCCTTTTCTTGTGGGGAAGACAATAGGATTGTTCTTCGAAAATCCAGCGAGAATTATCACTCAAAATATCAGATAGTAAGAAAAAATGCTCCCAAATTCTCTCTCAAGTAGATAAACTTGCAAACTCAAATTTTCAGGAATATGGAAGTTTTTCTGCCAGCTAGTGTCCACGGTTGCATTTCAAACAAAACAAATTTGTATAGAATTTATAAAGTTCTTTCAGAGGGGCAAAACACAGGATCTACATGTTCTATCTTTCAACTTTCTTCAACAAACGCTTCAATTTCTTTGTCGGGTTTCCTATGTATATGGACTTTGGTTGAGATTGCATTCCGATTACGAATACATTTTTTTTCAGCCGAGTACCTTTCAAATCATTGAAATTAATTAAATTAATTAGTTAAACAAGCAGTTACTAACATTTTTGCTTTAAAATTAAAATTTTTCATTTTAACGAAGTTGTTTATTCAAATTATCGTCGCCAAAAAATCCAACCATGTGCCACAATCATATGTTTTTCCTAATTGCAGTTTCTTGCTGGCAAAATTTTTTCTAGCTTGAATTTGCAACATCTCTCTAAGAACTAGTCTTTCTACTTGTGATTTATTTAAATAAAACATGTGAATTTAGTTG
>NW_023458877.1:66633-67914 GCF_013731165.1 Rhagoletis pomonella | reverse complement strand
CCGCTACCGAGTTCATTCAGAAAGGTTTGAATCAATTCAAAAACAATTCTTGCTTTTTGCATGGCGTGATTTTAACTGGGATTCAGACTCTCTCCTTGCACTAGTCGTCTAAACCTCATAAATTTGCCTACACTCGCCAGTCGTTGAGAAATGCTAGGTATAATATTTATCGTAGAATTAATGACAGGCTTGATTAATAGCCCGGCCCTCCTGGCTGAGGTAAATTTTAATATTCCCTCGCGAGTGTCAAGACACTTTCGACCTCTATTTTTGGAGCCATGCGAAACTAATTTTGAACTAAACGAATTATTCCGTTGTCTATGTCAAAATTTTAACTCTCATTCTAGCACGTTTGACATGTCGGACTCGATTTTTGCTATAAAGAAAACTATCATTTCCACTCTCAATAATTGAAATACTATCTGTCTGACGAATTTTATTCTGTAGCTGAATAGATTTAGATCTCGACACTTAACGAACTCCTGTTTCGAAAACAGTGTTTCCACGACTCGGTTCCGTACGTCATGAGGACTGTGCCCCTCGTGTTGGTTGGGCGGGAAAGGAGGGTAAAAACCGTTGTGATTAATTAATTAAATTACGACAGAATTAAATTACAAAGACCATCTTGTGAGCAAACTTTAACAGCGGACGTGTCACCATTAATTTTCACATGCAGTGTGCCTCGTAATGTAAAAACAGACGTAAGCTTGCCTGCACGCCTAAGCTTAATCGCCTCTTTAAGTAATTTTCTGTTTGAGGAAGATAGGCTTTCGAATATGTTAAATTGGCCCTGAAGTCCAACAACTTCTAGGGAAATCGTAGAATTTATTATCTTACGGTGCTCACGGAATGCACGCAGTGTTCGATTACGATCGTGGCTATTAGGTCTAGCTGCAGAACGAGTACAGCGAAAAACATCACGTATTTGCGGCACCAAAAAGTCGATTGATTACAGATGCTTTTCACGTTCTCCCCCTCTACAAAAGGCACACCGAACACAATAGCATCATTAGAGAAATCAATATGTGCCATGGCTTCTGCTCTTTCACGGTATCAATCTGTTGTTACAGACTTCTAAATTCGCTCTCCAGTGTAGAAGTTTTACTTTCAAATTGTACAATACGCTCAGCAGATGCAGAACACTTCTTCTTAGCACAGCAACCTCATTACTGATCATTACTGATTTTTTCGCATAAATCACTTTATTCGGTTTACAACCATAAAAAATATAAATTGAGCAATTTTGCAAAATTCGAAGTTTTACAAGAGCTTTTGTTATTA
>NW_023458877.1:63271-66533 GCF_013731165.1 Rhagoletis pomonella | reverse complement strand
GAACGAATACCCAAAAATTCTTTTTCTACCGTTACTTTCTGTGGAAACCCAGCAAAAAATCGGTAATCGCTTTTAGTGGTAACGTGTTCTAGAAGGCATAGCGTTATAATGCCTTCGAATTTTTCCGCTTCTTTTAGGCATTGCCGGTAATGCAAAGTAGAATGTCCAACAATATTTTATTTATTTCGCTTCTTTGTTTGATTTCGGGGAATGCAAAGTAGAATGTCCTATAATATTTTTTTTTTAATTCGTTTCTTTGCTTCATTTCCGGAAATGCAAAGTAGAATGTCCTACAATATTTTATTTGCCTCGCTTCTTTGCTTCATTTCGGAGAATGCAAAGTAGAATGCTGCATCGTAGTCAGCTGAAAAATAGAACGAATACCCAAAAATTCTTTTTCTACCGTTACTTTCTGTGGAAATTTGTCTCGCATTAAAATCATGTTTTGCTTTGTTCAATTTGCAGCGAAGTTGAAGTCAGTCAATGAAGTGAAGTACAAGAGTGAGGAAGTACAATTTTAAGCTTAGTTAAATATGCATGTATGTACATACCGATTTTTAAGAAAATCTAAATACCTAAATAAATACATATGTATGTATAAAAGCTGATTTATAAAAATTTTAATTAATTTTAATCTTTTAATACATTTTCTGATTTCAATTTAATATAAATAAGTATGTACTTATCTAGGCATTCTACATTAGTTTCTCTGTAAGGCATTCTTTGTTCGCTTCTCTGGATTCTGTTTATCCATGCGTTCTCCCTTCGTTTGAAGGTAATGCTGCGGGTAAGGGCTTACCTCCAATGACATGCCCATGTTAAAATAAGGCCTTCTTGAAGCGAAAGGGTAAGCGATTCCCATCGCCTAGCTCGTTTCCACTTTCGTTTCTATGGTAATCGTGTTTTTTGCTGGGTTACGTCTGTTTTTACATTACGAGGCACACTGCATGTGAAAATTAATGGTGACACGTCCGCTGTTAAAGTTTGCTCTCAAGATGATCTTTGTAATTTAATTCTGTCGTAATTTAATTAATTAATCACAACGGTTTTTACCCTCCTTTCCCGCCCAACCAACACGAGGGGCACAGTCCTCATGACGTACGGAACCGAGTCGTGGAAACACTGTTTTCGAAACAGGAGTTCGTTAAGTGTCGAGATCTAAATCTATTCAGCTACAGAATAAAATTCGTCAGCTTATTGCATATGCCAAAGATAGGTTTTCAATTATTGAGAGTGGAAATGATAGTTTTCTTTATAGCAAAAATCGAGTCCGACATGTCAAACGTGCTGGAATGAGAGTTAAAATTTTGACATAAACAACGGAATAATTCGTTTAGTTCAAAATTAGTTTCACATCGCTCCAAAAATAGAGGTCGAAAGTGTCTTGACACTCGCGAGGGAATATTAAAATTTACCTCAGCCAGAAAGGCCGGGCTATTAACCAAGCCTGTCATTAATTCTGCGATAAATATTATGCCTAGCATTTCTCAACGGCTTGCGAGTGTAGGCAAATTTATGAGGTTTAGACGACTAGTGCAAGGAGAGAGTCTGAATCCCAGTTAAAATCACGCCATGCAAAAAGCAAGCATTGTTTTTGAATTGATTCAAACCTTTCTGAATGAACTCGGTAGCGGGGATTTCAAACAATAGACCCCTATTCTAGTATAGGTCTAACTAAAGTTGTAAAAAGAGCTTTTGTAAAATAAGGATCTTTGAACTCTTTTGACCACCGCTTTACAAATGCAAAAACGCCTTTGGCTTTATTGATTGCAATGTTAATATGAAGGTTGAAATTGAGTTTGGAATCCATTGTGATACCAAGATCGACAAAATTGGCTACCTGCTCCAGATTATAATTTGAAATTGAATAAACAGCTGATTGAACTGCCCTTGAGACAAACAGATAACTTTACATCTTTTAAGGTTAAGTGACATATAATTTGCATTACACCAACTAACCACGTCTCTTAGATCCGCTTGTACCAAAACCTTTCTTCGATAGAGGGCAATGTTTTAAAAAGTTTCACATCATCGGCAATCATTAAAATTTTAAAATATGTTATTATAGAAGAAATAACATTAATGAATATCAGGAACAGAATCGGACCAAGGTGGCTACCTGAGGAACTCCTAAAGAAACTTTAATGATGTTGGAAGAAAAATTTTTAAAAATAACTTTTTGTGTTCTATCAGAGAGGTAAGAAGAGATCCATTGAAGAAGACTGGGCTGAAAGCCGATTAAGTCGAGTTGACGGATGAGTAACGAGTGAAATACTTTGTCAAAAGCTTTACTGAAATCGGTGTATATTACGTCGGTATGAGAATTTTCTTTAAAACCGCTTGTGTCATGAGTTCTAAACTCCAATAAATTAGTGATAGTAGTGTTTCCTTGAAGAAAATATAGAATATGTTAGCTGATTATCAATAATTGCTTCGAATAATTTGTGGATAGCGGAGAGCTTCGCTATGCCTCGAAAGTTTTCTATAGAAGACCTGCTGCCGTTTTTTTGAAGTGGTATTATGAATTCCTTCCGAGCTGACGGAAAAACGCCATGTTTTAGTGACAAGTTCAATAGAGTTGTTAAAGGCTCATAGATATTCTCAGCGCAGCTTTTAAGGAAACATATCGGAACATAATCAAGTCCAGGCCTAAGACGCTTTTAAGGGTTTTAAATAGTGTAAAACTTCATCGAAAGATATTACTGGAATATAAGGTGAGTTAATCGTACAAATTTCATACGGATAGTCTTCACTCGTAGGGAAGTCTACCTTATAATTGGACCTAAAGAACTAGGCAAACATGTTGCCAATGAGTTGGCTGTCGCTAGACACAGTATTGCGATAGTGCATAGCGGACGAAAATCCATGTACCTTACGCTTTGAATTTACGAAACCATAAAATGATCTAGGATTGTTAATTAAATTCCCTATAATTTTACATAAATATGACTTATAACATTTCTTATTTAATGCAAAGTAACTATGCCGCAAAACCGAGTACTTTGTGTAATCACTGTGTAAGCTCATTATTTTATACAGTTTAAAAGAATGTGACTTTTTATTTTTAAATTTTTTAAGCTCTTTAGTGAACTATAATTGTGTTGGTTCTTCATGAACAATATTACGTTTTGGTACTTTCGAAACAAATTGAAAACATTATCACTAAAGTGTTCAACGCTACTCTCCACGTCATCTCTATATATTGGCCAAGATACCTTTGAAAGTTCTTTGTTAATTTTTCTGAAATCAGCTTTCGCAAAAA
>NW_023458877.1:61944-63171 GCF_013731165.1 Rhagoletis pomonella | reverse complement strand
TACATCTAAAAATAATAACGTTAATCAAACCATTGATTTATTAGTGATGCCATCAACATCTGAAGCTACACTGTCTAACTTTGTTCCTCATATAACTCTGAATCCCGCATATCAGCCATCATTACCAAAAAGTTGGTTGTAATTCCTCCGAGACAGCGGCGGATCCAACGGGGGGTTAAACTACGTGTCAGTCAGTGGCGGACGCACGGGCGATGTTTTAATATGGCGCATATGTATGTATAATATAGCGTCTATGTATTAAAACAACCCCCGTGGGTCCGCCACTGACTGACACGTAGTTTAACCCCAAAAACCCCCCGCTGGATCCGCCACTGCTCCGAGAAGATTAATCTTTGTCTCTAGATGTGCTATAGACACTTCTACGGATGACATAAAGTCATACATATCGACTAAAATTAAAACTATAGGTGTATTTATTTGTAAATTTAATTTTAAATATGATCGCGATATTTCATCTTTTAAAACTGATGTAGCTCCCGAAGATCTTGATGCACTACTAGATAATTCATTTTGGCCGACCGGGGCGTTTGTTCGCGAGTTTGAGTATAAACCTAATAAAAGTAATAACAACGTAGCTAAAATGTCGAATCTTAATTCTATTTCGAAAAACTAACTCGCAAGTCTAATTTTAGTATTTATTACCAAAAATAGTAAAAAAATTTGACAGCAATTACAATATTATTTCCTTGACCGACACATGGCTCAAACTTCATATTTTTAATTCTGAAATTCTTCCAAATGATTATCAAATCGCAGAATCGGCTTGATGTTCTTTTTGAGGTGCATTTGTCGATACCATCCGAGGCAGTTAGTGTTCCTGTCATTGAATATGCCGAATTTAAATGTATACGTGTACAGGCTGGTAACTCTTTGCTACATCCCTCCTAATTCTGCCATATCAGTATACACACAGCTGGTTTCTTTACTTGAGTCCGTAAATGCAATGCTTTCGCCTTCCGATTCTATGACTGTTATGGGTGATTTTAATCTACCAAACATTTCAGGAACATTATTGACACCGATGTTGTACCACTTTCATCTAGAGGTAGTTACAATCTAGTTCTGCCAGAGGACGCATACCATCCCGCTCTTGAGTTAAGCTACGAAATCATAAATGAAATACATAATAATAAGTTTTATAGTTCATGTACTAGATATGTTTTTGCGAAAGCTGATTTCAGAAAAATTAACAAAGAACTTTCAAAG